>NC_137605.1:43651960-43779460 GCF_963280865.1 Gymnoscopelus braueri
GGACACATTCATATGTCCGTGTACGGATGATGACCCCTCTGCCCTGGTTCGAATCCATGGTCACCATGGATTCGAACAAAAAAATCAACTTGTCCAACAGACAACTAAGATTTAAATCTGATTGTCATTAATTAACAATTACATGTCCCGGACAAGCGGACAAGCCTTATGCCAGTGACCAGGTGGTTCCAACAACATCCAGAGAGACGCACTTCACTTACTTTCTGAGGGCACGTACACGGGCTGCATGTCGATCTTGTGCACCTCCTTGGCATAGTACTCCTCCTCGCTGCGCTGGCGCTCGCACGTCGCGGCGCGCTCGTTGGCCTTCTCCTGCAGCAGGTCCCGCGTGCTGTTGTAGATGGCGATGATGTCCCGGGACAGCACCTCGTCGTCGGGGTCCGGGAAGCTCCGCGGGGGGCTGCTGAGCTTCAGCTTGCTGAGGATCTGTCCCCGGATGGCCTCGATGCGCTTCTTCATGAACTGCTCCATGTCCAGCGTGCTGCACGTGGACAGACCCATCGCCACATCGGTGGCCAAGTAATCCAACGTCAGGAGGAGAAGGCTCAGGATGTAGAAGTTCATCTTGATTTGATTGATTGTACTGATTGAATACTTTATTTTAGAAGTTTTTGCACAAAAAAAAGCACTAGAAAAGTACAGTTCTATACAAAGGGTTGCCAAAAAGGATTAAACCCTAAGAAAGCACTATGGCTTGTTTCCATTGGGGTCCTGTTTCCATTGGGGTCATCATCTTCTTCATCAAACAAGATGTTTTTCAGCAGCTTCTTCTTGACAATATAGATATATATAAAAAAAGAAACAATAAGAATAATGAATTGGTTAAATTCAATGTTAACGGAATAATAAACCCATTTCGTGGAGAATATCAGACTGCTTCAAACGGAGACAACATTTACCACTTTGCATGCCTTGGAAATTCGTCTGAACTTTTTTTCCTTTTTCTTTTCAGTTTCAGTCAAATATTTTGGGATCGCGCCGTAAAATCCATTCACCCGTCCGTCCCGGTGCTAAAATCCGTTATTCGGTCAGAGGCGAGCAAACCACATAGATCTATTATTCCCAGTTGTTGATATTATTAATAATAATAATAGTAATAAGCGCATTGATGCCAGGATGGTGCGTAAAGGTGGTGCTGCTGGGAGGTGGTCGCCAAACTGCCAGCTAGAATCAGCCCATTAAACGTCCACGACGGTCAGTGCGGCAAAAAAAGGGGAAAACATCCCGAGATGAAAACACCAAAACTAATAACAACTAAGTGTCTATCAGCCAGCTGAGCAGCAGCACGGGACGTGTAGCCAGCTGCGGGATAGATAGAGCACACCTCCACCGCATCAGAACCGTGGCCAGCCAGCCAGCAGCAGCGGCGACGCACGCAACCTCAACACAAAGTCCGTCTTTGATCAAACTGTCTGGTAGCTGAAGGCAAACTTCAGGATCTTGATGATAAGCGACTCATTGCGTTCATCAACAGACGGTATTAGACCCCATTCCACCCCGATCCTAGGAGAGAAAAAAAAGAAATCGCGTCCTGGTGGTGTGTAGCAGAGAGTGGCTCACTCACAGCCTCAGCCTGATGACCTAAAAAGTCTAATATCTCCCCCGGTCTATTAGGGAATTGGCTTTAGTCTAGCCGTTAAAGATGTTGGCTTTCCACGCGGGGAGACCCGGGTGCGAATCCAGGACGTTTTACACTGTCTGGCACTAATAAGTCGCAAGGTGTCAAGTTGTCAGTCGTTCAGCTTCATGCGTCGTCGGCGTAATGGAGAGAAAAACAGGAAAAAAAACACGTAGCAAAACTACTAGAACGACCGGCCGTTTCACTGTTCCTTCATATTTAAGAGCCAGGTGGTTAAAATAAACGAGCGATGTCTCTGTTCAGTCTTCAGTGCCACAGAGGACCGTTTCACGCGTCTTCCCTCTCAGCCCATCTAACGGTTCAGGAACGCACTGCTCCTCTCTCTCTCTCTTTACGCGTGGTGCCAATGGGACAGGATCAGCGGGCGGCCGCTTGCAGGAGAGATTTATTTATAAGGGGACTAACTTTACCACGTGCTGCTCCCCCTTCCTACAAGCTGAGGTTGTGGTCATCACTTTCAGACCAGGGGACCCCTTCAATTCCAGGTTTACGAGACGATTTATGGTAAATATGAGTGCTCAGTGGTGCGCCCAATGGGACAGTGCAACGGGTAATGGCCTATTGGCCCCTATATACGCGCAATGACACCGGGTCCTAACGCCAGACAAGTCAATGGCTTCACAGACTGGACGCATTTTTTTTTTTAAACGTCCAGGAAATCTTCCAGGGTGGGAAAATAAATCAATAAAATAAAATAAGAATTAAAATATATATATATACACAAACACACATATATTTTATATAAGCCTAGGTTTATATACACACATCATCATACACAGCCAAATGGAGCAAAGGTCTACCCTCCTCCCAGTGCACTTAATCAATATCCAACCCCTTTGGCAGTTTAATCTGCCAAATGGCAGGTGGCAGAGCTCTTAAATTCCCCAATGTGAAGAAAAAAAACATTAAACGCTTAAAAGTTGAAATTCAAATGACTGCATGTCAGATCATGCAGAATCTCTGACCTACCTGACAGCTTATCCAAGTTGTGCGGAAGGAAGCTAAGCATCAAGTGTATAAGCCCACTGCTGTGGCTTACAGATAGAGAAACCCTATCTAACCCATGACAGGAGCAACATGCAAAACCACTGCCAGATCCACCTATAGGAACAGCGAACAATGAGGGTAATGTAATGAGAAAAACGCATATCCTTACACCTGTCTTAGAATTGGATCATGTCAAACATGAGTCAGGACCTACACCCCCTTCCCCCCTCTCCTTTCCACTCTCCCACAGTCCCAACGCCTTGTGTGTATGCCAGCTTGATTTACGTTTATGCGCCTAAGAAAATCTCACTTTTTTCATCATTTGCCAAGGCCCTTTTGCCTCCCCTCTCGCAAGAGCCGTCTACAACCCTACCCTACCAAAGCTAGCCATTTATCAGCAGTGACAGGCTCTCAGAAACTCTCTCAGCATCCAGCCCACTGGTGTAAACCAGATGTTGTCACTAAATCAGTACCCACATAGACAGATGTGAGGCCGGACGAGGTGTGGGTGTCTATGTGTGTGTGTGTGTGTGTGTGTGTGTGTGTGTGTGTGTGTGAGAGAGAGAGAGCGCTAGAGAGAGGGGTAGCTGTTTCATGCTTCAACAGTTGCTCCATGCATGTACCTTCCAACACCTGCTCACCACAACTGCAAAAACCGTTACACCAGATTGGTAATTGACATTATTTTTGCAGGTCTCCACACCGGAGCCCTCATATCTCATCTATTCAATGTATTTGCTTATGTGAGTGTGGGAGAGAGAGAACCCCCTATCAGCTGTACTTCAGTGCACCTGCACAAACGTCCAGCCCCTGGACTCGGGCTCACGTCATCTCTGCAGTCCCCTGTGAACCTGCCGTACGTACAGGCCCCTTCACTTTGTCTCGAGACGGTCCCAGGACCCAGACACGCATCCAAAAAGGTCTGTGCTGATCCAGGGTGGTCCCTACTGATCAGCGGGAGGAGACAAGAGAAAGAGAGATGACGACGATGAGCGACAGCCGAGGCGGTAAACGAAGACGACCTATAGCGACCCGCTCTCGAGCTGTGTGTCAACAAGGCCAGGGAGGAGGCTGGCATTCCACAGTGGCAGGCCACAGTGTTGCCATGACGAATGAGCGTTCTGCATGGTGGAGACAGGTCTGCAGAGACGCGCCGGCATTCTACTCGCGGCGATAAGGCCCTCGGCAAATATTTCCACTCGCTGTGTGGCGAGGGGCAGACAGTGTGGAGGAGAGAAGGGTAGAACGAGCAAGAGAAAGGAGAGGGGGAAAAAAGAGAAAGGGAAGAGTCAGCAGAACTGTCAACGCCACATCGCCTTGCCTCCCAGGGTCATTTTGAGGCAAGGTGAGGGTGTGTGTGTGCAATGGGAGGGGGGCAGCTTCGCCTTGGCAACAGTCCAGCAGACACAGGCATGAGCGTCATTAAACAGGAAGGTTTATGTATAGTATGACAGCTATTCCACTGTCACCAGCTGGCCTGTGCTCTCTGGCACACACATTTCCTCCACGGGGTCATAAAGAGTTTAATGTCACATTCCGTGAAAGCGAGCATGATTGTCCTGTCCCAAGCAGATGCTATCGCCAGACTCTTCCAAAGGAGCCCATTAACTGCACAATTATTAACATGCTGCGCTGTGTAATAATGTGGGACACAGCCTGTGGTGGATCCCACCACAAAATGATAATGACGCAAAAGGGAATTAGATGTTTCTTCAACTGGCTATTTATTCAAAAACATGGATTGTGGCAAAAATTGTTCTATTTACAGGAACGGCAGATTGGAAACACATTCAGCACATGGCACTTAATAGCCTCAAGCTCCAGAATAGCACAAACACTCCGGTAGAACAGTATTATCAGTCCACACTGGGTGGGCTGGGCAGGATCTACGTAAAGGTCCTTTTCAGGCTCATCTGGACTTCCAGAACCGCAGGGAGAGCTATATATAATCTATATATATGGAAGGACTGAACAGGCGTTTTATTATTTTTTATTGACCTGATGAAGATCCACCATGTAACGAAATGTTGCCTGATTTTTTATTTTATAATAAATAAATAAGTCCAAACCATAGCTCTGTGTGTGGGTTCCATCCTTAAACTATGTTCTGCTTTTAACACAGCACCCACTGTCGAAGTGCGCATAGTAAGCCCTTCATCATAAGGTACAAGTACACAGTTCCTCTCCCATCTCAGTGGTTTAGAACAATTAGCTCTGATCCCCAGATGGATCCTGAAGGCATTGTGCAGCACATCTTCACTGAAGGGTGACCTCAGTGACACAAACATACAGTCACTTTTATTGTGGTTTAGGTTGGTTTCAGTCTGAATCGCTGTCCTCTGCAGCCTCTTGTGCGTCTGGCTGTTCACCCTCCTCTTCATCACTCTGTTTGTCCCAGTCTTTCATCGAGGCCCCCATCATAAAGTCATCTCTGAGCACGCTCCAGGCAGGCTTCTCGTCCTCTGCTTCGTCAACAGCCGACTGAACACAATGAAACACAATACTCATGTATAAACAAAGGATAAACATTTTAAATGCTCATATAATCTATGGTGCGCTTTATGTTCGGATGTTGACATTTGAGCCAGCCGTCTCTATAATCTCGAGCCAAATTCATCAACTCCTGAAAGCCCACACTGCCACCATGTGGGCATACAGTGACATTACAGGTTGTCAGGTCAAATATTCAAGGATTGTTTTGTCATGATGGGAGAAAGAAAGTAATTCCTCAAAACAATAAATCAGATAGTGAAGTAAACTTAGTAGTCTGTGATTCCATCATTTATTGATATCAATAGCAGCATGCAAGACTCACGTAAATAATGTATTTTCCATATAAACTCTGCATGACATCTCATTTAACCTTTTGCAGACAATGTTTACATGGACGATCAGCAAAATATTGTGTGACTAAAAAGGACTACAGTAGGACTGACAAGACGCGTGGAATGTAAAACTCACCGTCTGTTTTTCTTTTTTGACGGTTACTTTACCGCCACCTTCCGTTCCCCTGAGGACGTCGATGAAGTCTCTCTTGGAGACGGAGGAGAGTAGCTTTGCCTTCTTGCGCTCCGAGCTGCCCACTTCCTTCACCTTCTCATCCATGGTGTTCTGGTGTTTCCTCACTGCATTGAAGAGCTGCACCACACCCCTGAAGACAGCATAGAATTAAGCGAGGAAACAACTTCGTATTGCGTTTTTATCGCCTACTGAATATGCACATGTTCAATTCTGTCAGCTGCAATTCGATGGCAAAGGCTGTTTCATGTCGAGACTAGCTTTCTCAGGAACTAACACCTGGAGCTTGACGCTTCTGAGCCTCTGATGTGGGCCTAAAGTTAACGTAAACATCACCTGCACTGATATAGACTACTCTACCCTTCATGACACAACATTTTAAACATTAATCATTAATAACAATGTTTTATAGATTTCTTTGTTTGGAAAGAACAAAACACATAATTAAAAGGTAATTAAAGTGATTTGCAATTATTCAAATAATTGCAAAATGGGTCTATGTTCTGATAGTGCTCGTTACTATAGACTAGTGTCCTGTCCATATAAGGAGTCTCCAATGTCTCTCCAGCTCTTTATTAAACAGAAAATGCATTTTCAATGCTCTTTCCTGATTGGCTAAAATGTGTCACCTACCTGAAAATGAACTATATTCTGTTTACTAAAGAGCTGGAGAGACCCCTGTGACCGAACAAATGCTCTGTAGCAATGATTACTATCAGAATATAGTACTTTAACCTTCTTTTTTTTTTTATAAAAAAAATTACTTACCCTACCTTTAAATATTACCCGTCCCTTAAAATGCACCACACCTTTAGCTCAAACAAATACTGGGGTATGTCTGAACGCGGCAAAGCCCCGTTAAAGCTCATCGTTTATGATTCAAAACTGTGTCTCCCACATGGGAAACCAAACATCTACTGCACAACCAAATGGGAATCCCCCCCTGGCCAAGGGCGATATTAGACTTGTGGGATTCGAGCAGGAATACTCCGTCTGCCATGTATGCACTCGCTTGCGCCTTACCAGGCGTGTCTTTTTTTTTCCTTTTTACCCCGTTTTCTCCCCAATTTAGTCGTTATGCCAATTATTTCGTCCCCACACACATTTGTGTGTAGTCACTGCCGTTGTATCCTACTGACTCGCCTGCCAGTGAGGAGCCACCACCAGGAGGATGTAGACTCTACGTCCTCCCGGTGTCAGCACCTGTCAGCTGCTGACAGGTGCTGACCCAACCCGTACTAATACGTGCAATGAGAAATAGCACCCTCCCCGCCCTCCCTCCCTCGAACACAGGTCAATTGTGTTCGTATATAGACGCTCGACAAAGCCGGATGCAACACGGTGGATTCGAACCCACAAGGTGGTGGGCAGGCACTTTACCACTGCGCCACCCGAGCGCCCTCCCCACCAGGCTTGTCTTGAGCATGACAGTGGACGCGAAGGTGATGTCTTCTGGAGCAGTGGTTCTCAACCTGTGGGTCGGGACCACCTGATTTTGGGGGGGTCCCCGGATGACAGTGAAGTGGCAATTTAAAGGACTTTTAACTCTGAGTGCTATTCACGTGTTTCATGTGTTTTACCGCTATGGTGCAACGTGCCAATCACGTGTTTCACATGTTTTTGAAAAAAATGTTCAGAACCCAAGATATCATTATCTGAAGATTTGCAGCTCCATCCACTCCTTGTTTAACTTATAACTGAAAAAGGCTGTATCTCGCTTCCTAAGCCCTTTTTTTTTACTTTGAAAAAATCTCTGGCACTGGGACAACATAGCCAGAAATAATTCTGGCGCTCAGTGAGTTAAGACCTTTTTAATAATATAATATAATATAATAATATATATATATGTATATATAATATAATATAAGAAAGGCAACATTTTTGAAAATAGGCGATCAACGCCCCGCGTTGCGAGTTTGTAGATTTTTCTTCTTTTTTCACAATATTTATCAGTGGAACTAGGTCAAACTATAAATGTAATGCCTACAATTCCAAGTGCTTGTCAGGGTGGGGGGGTCCACAGTTCAAATATGATTATTTTGGGGGGTCCCCAGTTCAAATATGATGATTTTGGGGGTCGTGGCCTGAAAAGGTTGAGAACCACTGTTCTGGAGTGCAAAGAGGCGAACAACAGTTGAGCATAAATACCTGGTAGCGATCCGCTGTAGATTCCTCTCAGCTTCACGGTCCTTCCCCAAATCAGGTTTCTCCCTGGCCATCATCTCCCACGCTCGCCTCTTATCAATCTGTTGTAATGATGAAAAAAGTACAAGAACAGATTAGAGTGTGTGAGTGGGAAGGAACAAATGAGTCCCTGTGTTGTCTTGTTGTATTATAACAGGATTAAGAGGGAAAAAAACTCACAGCCACCCATTTAAACCGGGTAAGCATCTGTGACATTTTAGATTTTAGCGTTGGCTATTCAAAAATAGCAGATATACAAGCTCACAGCGCGTCACTTCGTGCCGCGCAGCAAGCTTGTACATTTGCTATTTAATTATTTTTTTTAAACATTTTGAAAGTGTGAGATCTACTGATTTGGAAGGCATTTGTAGAATCGGCCTCGGGTCTTAATGGGTTAACAGTAACCAACCCTTTTACAATTATTTGATTAACTGTTTAAAAACCATCCATTTAGTGCATTCACTGTATGGTCCTACACATTCGCCACATTGACGATCTAAATGATTACAGAGATTAACAAAACAAATTCTAAATAATGGCCCGATTCATTGATTATAAGCATTATGTTAGTAGTCCGGTCATACACAGTGCCAGTTACCTGTTCTTTCTTCACCAGCAGTTCTTTTTTCTCCTTGTCTTTCATCTTGTCCAGCTGTTTGTTCTTGAGCAGGATGGTGGGTTGACTTCCCGGGGTTTTCTTGGCCAGAATCTTGGCCATGGCCTCTGCCCACCCGGCGTTTGGGTTGCTCTCCCCGCCTTCCTCCTCATCCGCCTCCCCTCCGTCGTCCTCTGCCTCCCCGTCACCACTCTCCTCCCCGCTGTCATCTTCCCCTCCTTCGCTTGACCCTTCTTCTCCCCCATCGCTCCCTTCTTCAGAGTCGCCTTCTCCCTGGTCACTGCTCTGGTCGCCCTCAGCATCTTCTCCTCCTGAGTCGTTAGGAGACAAGCATTTCACTAAAAGGTTGCCACTGCACAGTAAAATACACTGATCTCATTCCCCCCAGATTCGGCACAAACATGGGGATGAATACATTCTACTATTATGCCACCAAAAAGTGGAATGCCCTACCACCAGCCAGAAAAAAGTGTGACTCCCGAGTCCCTATCTTCCTTCAAAACCGCCATAAAAGAGCACCTGTCTGCAATTTGCAACTGGACCTAGACAAGTTTTCTAGCTTGGCAAAATAAATGAACCCCCACTGTTTTTCTGTCAATATACTATACTGCTCCTAGTATTGATGATCTCTTGTATATGTCTTTCTTTATTATGTCTTACTGAATTGAATACACAGGACCACAATGGAAACAAGCACTCAGGGATTTTTGTGTTATCCTTTTTACACTATAGTATAACTGTACCTCTATACTTTTTGCAAACTGATAATAAAGTATTCAATCAATCAAACTCTGTGTTCATTTAACTCTGTCTGGGTCAATTTGAATACATTTGTATACTTAGCTTTTGTAACTAAGTTTTTTTAATTAACACTGAGGATTTTACTGTGTAATAACATAAATAAGTCTCACCACTCAGAGCCAAGACAGGGACATACAAAGGTTAGATGACACTTATTTATCTTACACACAAACACTAACAACCAGTGGTGTAAAGTAACTAAGTACATTTACTCAAGTTCAATTTTTAATTATTATTTTACTGGAGTATTTCCAATTTTCAGTACTTTTACTTCTACTCCACTACATCTCACAGGCAAATATTGTACTTTTTACTCTGATACAATTATTTGAAAAGTTACTTTACTTTGTAGATTTTGATTATTATTACAAAACATGCAATACAACCTCAGCCCTTGATAGACTTCAGCTATAGCAGATCTACGCGACGCGTTGTGAGCTTGTAGAACTGCTATTTTCAAATGATTTTATACATTTCGAAAACATGAAATGGAAGATTTCTGCATAATGAGTACTTTCTACTTTTGAGTACATGCTGATACCAATACTTTAGTACTTTTACTCAAATACATTTTGAATTCCGGACTTTTACTTGTAATAGAGTACTTCTGCATTGCAGTATTGATACTTTCACTTAAGTAAAACATGTGGGTACTTTTTCCCACCACTACTTACACACAAACACTAACAACATCACGTTGGTTTTAACGTTAGCATTAGCCACATAGCTAACTACCTCCTCTACTCCGGACAGGGCTGAGATGAGCACTATGTTCTTGGCACTCTGCTAATCAGGGTGAAAACGTTACATCCATGTCAGCACAGCCTGTGATCAAACATTTTAGTGTTTTATAATGTTATATGTGTGTTGTTTACCCTCCAGTTCTGTGCTGATCTCCACATGTGGCTGCTCTACCGTGGCCATCATCGTCCCGGATGTACTAAAAGAGTGGTGTTACATTCAAAGGGTTCCGTACGACTACGATTACTATGCAGGACAAGTTCCGTGTGGGAGCTTCAGTCAAATAAATTTAGAACTTTAATTCTGCAAATATTAAAAATATGTATATAATGATAATCAAAATAAATACAAAATAGGGTTGTAAAAATAAACCAACCAGAGCATGGTTGTAAATGGGAAATCCATAGTTAACGTGTGATTGTCATTGAAAACATCAGAAAAAAAAAAATACCTACCTCAATTAGGTAAGCTGTGCCACAATGTAAAACTATTTTATTGTTATAATTTAAAAGATATCATGTAACTAAAATGAAATCACGTTAATATTTATGAGCATGCGACTCATGCGAGTGTGGGGCCCGTGATATTAATGTAATATCACAGCCATAGGGCTATGGCTGTATATGAAACTAACAGGTGCATGAGGGGAGGGTCAGCATCTTGTTGTGTAAATAGGACAGTTTAGGAAACACCAATGCACAAGAATAGTGATTAAGACATAGTGCAGTTGTTGGTTCAGATTCAGAAGAAAAGTGAAAGGAAACTACATGACATATTTTTAGATTAGAAAGAGTAGAGTAGGAATGCAGCTTGACATTTCTTATACATTTAATATAAATGTGCTTCTTGGGCTTATTGTTTTAATTGTTTTGTCTTTAATTGTATGAAATGCCATATGTGTGTATGGTTGTATTGACCGAAATAAACTTTAACTAACTAACTAACTAACTAACTTATTTAAGATTATAGGCCTACTGTTTCATGTATGCCAATAGTTAAATGCATTATCTATGTTGTAAATCATATAGGCTATTCTATTGTATTCCAACTTATATTTTCACCTGCTAGTTTGCACATTATCACATTGTCTTGCACCTTGGGCCACCATAGAGTGCACTTTATTAGTAAGTAATTATTTATTATCATGTTTTATCTAGCATAGGGGCTTTTTGTTTCGTTTATGCCATACCACGCCCAACTGCATGCCAGCTCATTTGTTGTTTAACAGCATTTTGAAGTTCCGTGTTTGACTTGAAGACCAAAAGGAAAAGACAGACATACATGTACAAATGGGTAAGGGACCAGTCGAAATTTACATAAGGGGGGGTATGGAGGAAAATAGGGGAGGGTCATGTCTTTCTAATTTTGGTCCAAGGGAGGGTCAGCTAATTTTACTTTGAATCCAAGGGAGGGTCATGCAATTTTGAATTGATAAAATAGTCCGTTTTTTATATACCTTTTTAGTACAGCAGAACAGTGGTCAATGACCCCTCTCCATTTCAAAGGATACAAAGAATTCAAATCAAGTAACACCTTGTCTATTTAGAATCAATGACGGTCGTTAACAAGCCATCAACGCACAGCGAGTGTGAACGACCCAGTCAAATCTATTCAGCGTCTTAACGATGGTGGTTGAACAATTAAGCAAACTTCAACAGGCGTTATTGGAGAGATGCATTATAAATAGGCCTACTATAACTGGATATTCATAATCATTTGAAGTAATTCTGTGCATGTGATTAATGTGGATCTATATGGACAGTTGTGTATAGATGCCTAGCTCCACAAGTAAAACCAGAAGCATCAGGCCATAATTGATAGCCTAATTTGTTTTATGTAGGCAACAGTGTAGTTGTAGTCACTGTAGTTGATAATTAAAAGGGCAGAGTGACAAAAGTTTTAAACTACTGGTTACCAAATATTCAACTTTCTTCAATCTGACCAGGATTCAATGGGTTTCCCACATGTAAGATGAGAACACTATCCATTCTGCTACCACTACTACAGATACACTGTGCATTTAGCAAGACTGACTACACTACAGCAATGTTCTAATCAATGTGGAAAGCAAAACATTGGACATATCAGTTTTAAATGTCATGTTGTATTTGATGGGGAGGGTTAGGGGTGTCAAGAATTTCACAATACGATACATGATGTTGGGCATGATATCGATATGATATATTATTAATGTTCTTTTCTCATGTATCATCAACATCTATAATACCAGATACAGTATAATACAATCTTAGATTAGGTGTAGGCCTATTTGAGAGTGCAGATGCATGTCACATTAACGAGCGTCAACGAGCATCAGCTGACACACAACACCTCCCCTCTGCAGTGCTTTAAACTGAAAGTGACTGGAGTCTGTTTCATTTCTCTCCAAAATACCTTGAATATGATGGAGGACATGATTAATAATTACTATGATTATGATAAGCTTTACATTTCATATCATACAGTAAAAACTCCTAACTTTCACCGGCAAAAAAAAAGAAAGTGTTTTTTTTGTATTAAAAAAACAATTAAAAAAATATTACGATACAGTATGACATCATGACAATACCTATCATCACATTTTAATACCACGATAGGCTATATCGTGACACAATATATCGTGACACTTCTAGGCGGGGAGGGTTACTCTTTTTTTTGTAATCACTTGGGGAGGGTCATTGATTTTTTTTTTTGTCAAAGGGAGGGTCATGGCATTTTAGATCAGGGCACATACATTTCCTCCATGCCCCCCCTTATGTAAATTTCGACTGGTCCCTAAGTCAGCACTTTTGAAACCGAGAGAAGAAGAAAAGAGATGAGAAAAAGAGGGAAAGAGAGAGATGTGAGAGAGGGCGATGCAGTAGAGACAGAGAGAGAGAGAGAGAGAGAGAGAGAGAGAGAGAGAGAGAGAGAGAGAGAGAGAGAGAGAGAGAGAGAGAGAGAGAGAGAGAGAGAGAGAGGATGATACTGACCAAACATAATGAGCCACTGTTTTACACTTGCTTTTTGTTCTGTTTCATACAGCAATGTCAACTCTGGGAGTGTTGCTGAAAATGATTGTTGCTAGATTTTCCCTCAACCTGGCCACAGGAAAAGCCCTGCAGGCCATGCAGATGAACCCATATCCTAGGGCTTACAAAGTCGTTGAAATGACAGGACTTCCCGGATTCGGGGCTCTTTTAGGGTGCCTTGGACTTGGCATGGCTTTCCTCGCCGTGGCATGTGGAATTGCGATGGCTTCTGCTGGAGCTTTATTCATCGCGAAGAAGCAAGTTGGACCATTGCTAGAAACGGCCTTCATTGGTTTGACGATATCAATGGGATGTGGAATGGGAGGAGCACTCCTCGGATCAACTTTATCAGCAGTGTTGACATTGGGACCAAGAGGTCTCTTATTCATGGGGTTAATCCTCAGCCTTAGTATCGGCATCCTTGTAGCACTGCAGAAAAACCCAACAGTAGGCCTATCACCTACAACTACAATGCTCTGCTTTCTCACTCTGACATTCCTTACTATGCTACTAGGAGTGTGGTTAGGAATGACAGTGGCGGGATTGGAAATGGATGATCCTGGTAATAATTGTTCATTCCTTGTCGTATTACTTATGCTGCCAGGGGGATGTATTGTGGACAATTTGGCTGTTATGACCATTAAGAAACAACTATACTTTGGATTGTTGGTAACTGTGACTGGATTACTGCTTGGGTTTGGAATGGGAGGTCAATCCACTTCAACAGTACAGTTTCATGACATATTCTTCACACTTCCCACGGTAGTGTACATAATAGAGATTTTAACAGGCATGGTTGGTGCTTCACTAGGAGCAATGTCAGCCCAGTCCTTGGCGCCAGATACAGCTAAAGGGCTGTCTATGTGGATTTCTCTCCCTGCTGCTGTGGTGCTATATAATCTACGTATGGACCTGCCAAAGACAGGACTTCATGGACTGATTGAATGGTATCTTGGTGTAGGAGGACAACTTGGCTTAATGTTGGGCTTAACAGGAGCATCAGGATTCGCTTTGGGTTCTACGGTTGAAATAACAGGAGACAATGTCTGGTTTTATGCAATATCGGTATTTGGGATAGAATGTGGAATACTTTACAAGGATTCACTGTCATTCGGGAATTTTGTCTTATCAATGGCTTTAATACTAGGCCCTACGTTGACAGGCAGTGCATTTAGACACCAAAGTACAAATGCAATGATGCTACTTAATGATGCTCTGAATTTGGCAGTCCTTGGTGTGGTGATGCTGGGAGCAATGGTGCTGGGAGCTGGTGGACTCCTTACAGCTGGTCTAGGATCGGCTGGATTATGTGGAATTGCAGGAGCTGTGCTAATTGTAATAACGTCTTGGATGCCAGCCAAGGATGGCTCAGGGTAGAAGACAGGGTTAAACAATAAAAAATGGGATTGGCTTTCAAAATAGTCAATGCGACTTTGCCCACAATGCCCTCAATACCTGCATATCTGACTAAATACCTAGACACCCACAGCCACAATACTAGAGGGAGCATAAACAACGATCTGGTAACACCCACCTATAAAACAAACATGGGTAAATTCTCCTTCTACAGCACTGCCACCCAAGAGTGGAATGTCCTGACCCCATCCCCTAAAAAATGTGGTTCACTGGCTTCCTTTAAACAGGTTACTAGTAGCTATTTATATGTGGTTGGGGGGGTTCACCCACTCGCAAACGTGTTTTTGGCCCATGTAAACGCGTCTTTTTGAAAACTCTGGCCACAGTGCACAGCCTATATGCAGTGCTGGCCCTGAGGAATGTGGTGCCTATAGGCAGCATTTTTATAAACCGGTTTCTGCACATACCTAGGGATGAATGCAGCACTTAAAGTATCTGGAATGCATCCTTCTAACAATACAGGTCGAGTTATTGGCATATTGAAACGGATTTTAAATGGCAAACATGTCAAGCCTCTGATGTTTTTACATATAGTTCATCATGCAATGCGTGTGTGTTCCGCCCCCCTGAGATTCATCTTATGGAGGCCATCACCCCTGCCCGCACACACGCGTTAAAGCCTAATGGCGCCCTAGACAATTGCCTACTCTGCCTATTGGCTGGGCCGGCTCTGCCTATATGTGGCATGCGCCCAGACCGCTAGGCCAGCGGGCGCCCCACACAGTGTAGATTTTGAAAAATGCTGTTTATGCGTCCCTGTGTGGACGGCATAGTATGCACTTATATACAGTATTTGCACATTTCAGGTGTATGCTTTGGGTAGTTTCTTTCTATCTTCTACAAGTGTATTGCTTTCAGTGGACAGTAGCCATTGTGACATCATCATTACTACAATGTTCTGTTCCCAACATTTCTAATTGCATGTGAGCTCATTCACCTAATAGAATGGTAATGGCCTACTAATGGGACAAATGATCAAGTCTATGGCTTTATTCATTTATTTCAAAGTTTGTTCAAAGTTCAAAGTTTTTAAAGCTTGGAGAAAATAAACATTTCTCCCATGTTCTGTTTCTTTGTACTATGAAAAGCACATTGTACTTTCACTTTTGATACTTGGTGAGCTACTTTAAGACTTTCACTTAAGGTATTTTTCTAATGGTTGACAAGTAGGCCTATGGCATTCAAGTGATTTTTATACCACTCTCTATAGAACGTGCAGTTTAGAAAGCTCATTAAGTAAACTGAGCTGTGTGTGTGTGTGTGTGTGTGTGTGTGTGTGTGTGTGTGTGTGTGTGTGTGTGTGTGTGTGTGTGTGTGTGTGTGTGTGTGTGTGTGTGTGTGTGTGTGTGTGTGTGTGTGTGTGTGTGTGCGCGTGTGCGTGCGTGCGTGCGTGCGTGCGTGCGTGATTGGTTCCTAATTAAAAATGTATTTTTTTATGTTATGTTAGTTCATATCTTCTGCAGATGGAAACAGATGATCCGCTGTGGTGACCCCTATGGGAATTAGTCCATTCCATTCATATCTTCGTTTCCAAAGAAAATATATTTAACTGTAAATTAATATTGACGGTTAATATTTAGTAATTCACAGATTACTCAAATATTTGCCAATTAATTTCAATATTTACAACAAAGCACTAAGCAGATACATTTTTCATACAAATACTGGCCACCTGTGTGTCCACACATCATGAGACTTTCACTCAGTACCTAAACACCTGTAAGTGATGACTATAGTGGTTGCCACCTTTTTACCCGTTTTAGATTATGGTTATGTGTTGAATGTCTGGTCCACCTCACTACTGCACATGCAGGACACTGTTTATCATGGTGCATTAAAAGTAATATTATTATTACTGGCTATAGATCAGTGGTTCCCAAACGTTTTAGCTCGAGACCCAAAAGAGAGATTAGATGTTTGCCTGAGACCCAAACTAGTAAAAATAGCAGATCTACAAGCTCAGTAGATCTGCAATTTTCACTACTTCTTAAACGTAAAAATATATAATATATATTTATAGAAATTATTGTATTTTAAAATGTATTTGTGAACTTTTGAATTGTTTTTAATTGATGAAAAGGTGTGAATTATTTAGTTTGTTTATTTTTTTAAAAATCTTTTGAAATAATATAAATATTTTTTAAATGTAGGAAACAAAAAAAAGGGGATATTTCCTCCGACCCATAAAAATTGGTCCACGACCCAAAAATGGGTGCCGACCCACTGTTTGGGAAGCAGTGCTATAGATCACTCACCCATCACTGCACTGTATGCTAAAGTCAACTGGCTGTCCCTGGCAGCCCGTAGGCTGAAGGTCGTACACTGATCTCAATGCGACTACCCAAAAGTGAAGGTCATCCACTTCCCCCCAGAATGCTCCCTCAGAGCCCAGTTACAGCATAAGTGAGTGATTGACAGGACGGGACGGGACGGAACGGCAGGACAGGACAGGAAGCTGGGGTAGTAGATGACAGATACGACAGGAACGTCGAAACATGTGACACACACACACACACACACACACACACAAAACACTTAAGAGTATCGCTGAGATGCTGGAGATTACAATACGCAATCAACTGAAAGGAGGAGAGAATGAAGTAAAACAGGTAGCGGGGTGTGTCCTTCGACGGTTACCTTATATAGGACAAGCGGATCACATGTCTGCCTTTCACTGAAAAGTGGCTGCAGAGCCACAAATCTGGAGGACTTGAAGAGGGTTCTTGTAACCATTGTCCACTCCAGATGAACATGGGCCAATCTAAACAGAGTAAGTCATTTTCGCCTACCAAAACATTTTCATGCATCTTTGTGATTTGTGTGTGTGGTGATTTGTGTGTGTGGTGATTTGTGTGTGTGTGTGTGTGTGTGTGTGTGTGTGTGTGTGTGTGTGTGTGTGTGTGTGTGTCTCTCTATGGAGACCTTTTCATTCATTCAGAAAAACAACTAACGCACATCCTCCGTTCTTTGGTGCTGAGCCAAACTGTGCTGAGCCAGAACAGTAACATAAGAACAAAGCGGGGCTCGCAACTCACCTTTTTAATGCTCCAAAGGTTATTTATTTATAACAAACAGCAGAATGTTGTTAAACAGTCTTCTGTTTGTTATAAATACATAACCTTTGGAGCATTAAAAAAGTGACTTTTTCATTCAGACATTTACACATTTATTGTATATCATTTTGGCACTTTATTATTTAGTTTTAAAAGAAAGAAGCTACTTTCTCACTGGTTTGGGACTGGAATAGGCCTGCTATGGTTGGAGGAACAGAAACACAAAAACCTTTCACACCAACACTTAATATTGTTGCGTCCTCTACTTGAGGATTGCATGTTGACATTTAAAAAATGTTAGAGCCGTGTGAAGAAAGATTGGATCAAATCAGTCTCTGCTTGAATAACCTGATCAACCAGTTTGATGAGCCTTTGGCTCCTGACTGTTCATGCTTGATGTGGGAAGTGGCACATGATGGCTGTACTCTGTTGTTACAAAGATCAAGTTCACAGTTTACACAACATGAAGGGTAGTTGAAAACTGGCAATAATATGTTTTGAAAGTGTGTGTGTGTGTGTAGGGTGGGGGGTCATCATCTAATTAAATGTCATTATATGGTGGTAATACACTGCATGACTATGAAAACACCTTTTATCACGTCATTTTATTCTATGTATTAAATGTAGCATTATGATGTGACACTGTAACTGACTGTGAATTACCTCTTTATGACACGATCCAGAGCCCAGGACCGCTGCAATGGAGGCAGCCCTAGGATTTGCACTGGGAGCTGTGGGAGGTTGTGTGCTGGGCGCCACAGAAGACCCGGTGGACCAGGTCATGATGATGATGACCGCAGAGGGCCCGATGAAACCAGTAATTGACGAGGTGAAAACAGTGGGTGCACTTGGACTGGGTACCCTGGTAGGAGCCACTGCACTGACAACGGCAATGACCTCCATAGTGGCTGGGGTGATCCTGGCCACAGTGATAGTATCAGTATTCCTGGCCACAAGGAGCTGCGGCGTGTCACCCAAAGACTCCATTGGGTTGTGGACGGCAGCCGGACTGGCCGGGGTCTTTGGGACCACGCTAAGCGGAGCCACGTTTGGGATCATCATCGAATGGATTGTGACCAACGCGGGCATGGTGGCACTGCTCTGGGCGTTGAGCATATTCACCGCGCTCAAACCGGCTCTGCACGTCTTACTCAAGCTCCTCTGGCGACAAGCGGAGGTGTGCTGCGGGCAAGCGGAGGCGGCCCTGGCCAGGGAGAGAGCGCGGAGAGAGATCGAGGCCAGGGAGGCGCAGCAGAGGGACAGAGTGGCCGTGCAGATGGAGCAAAAGATTCTCGCCTTGGAGAGAGGAGATGCAGAAGATAATCCGGACGAACTAGCAGTCAGGGAGGCAGAGCAACGGCAGAGAGAAGAGATCCAGCGGGAGAAGATAGAGAGCGAGGAGGAGGAGATGGAGCAAAGAACCATCCAGGACTGGATCAACAGCGTGCTCCTGAAATACGTGGACTTCCTGGCATTTTCGGGGCTGCCTATGACGCTGATCGCCATAGTTATGTCGCTGTTCGGGGTGTACGGGTACGGCAACCACCAAATCGTGATGGCAGTGCTTTTGACGTTGACCATGCTCATCGCCTTCTTGCTAATGAAAGCGTCTGACTTTAAGTTTTGGATGCTGGCAGGGTGCATGGGGATGCTGGCCACCTTCGTCATAGCGGTGCTCACGTTGCACGCCGGTCAGGAGGTCGTCACCACGTCCATGAAGCAGCGAGCGGCGGGGAAGGCAAACAATTCCAGAGAATTCCTCAGCGCTCAAATGGACTACAGGTCCTCTCTCGAGGCCTTGAGCACGGCGTTCTTTGTGGCAAAGCTGTGCCAGCTGGGCTTGGGGGCCGCGGTAGGTGGGCCTCTGGTGAGACGAGGAGCCGGAGCACGGAGGGTCATTGTGGGGGCGGCCGGCGTGGCGGGGGCTTTACTTACAGTGGTGCAGGCCTTGGAGCCTGTGCTGGGGCCGGGGGGGACCGCCGGGGCACTGCTCGGGGTGGTGGGGGCGGCGGGGGTGTCAGTGGGGGCCGCGGCGGCGGTGGCGGGCAGGTGGGCTTCCTGGCAGGGGAGCTTTGGAACGATCGCAGGATTGGTTGTGGGAGCACTTGTTATGGGGAAAATGCACTTTGTTAACATTGGGCTACAGGTACCAGTGGCCTATGTCTTTGCAATGACCAATCCGTTTTAAATCACTTTAACCCAATTTTTACATGCCCAATTCTGAGCATTTCATTATAGGCTAAATCAGTTTTTTTTTAAATTAGCAGATCTACAAGCTCACAATATGTTGCAGTGCGACGTGAGCTTGTAGAGCTAAATAAATTAAAATTTAAATAATTTAGATTTTTTTGTTGTTGTTAAGTGGTTATGGAGTCATTAATTGGATGGAACTGAGTGAAGGTTCTGAGTGGGCTGTACTTGCTAGGAGCCATACTAACCAAAAATGTAGGCTACCTCAAAAGAAGTGAAAAGAAAATGTATGACCTAATGTTATCATGTGGAAATTATTTTATTTATACTTTTTTTTTTTACCTTTGTTAACTGAAAAGACTCAATAGTATTCTGATAAAATAAAAAATGTGAAATCTAATCTCTGTTTTAATCTCTGACTGTTGAATAATACTGTATGTCCTCTCATTTTATCTTCAGAAGCATCAGTGCCCTGTGTAAACTTAAGCATGTGATTTGTGATATTTGTGACAGACAGCCAGTAATGTTGCACAGCCTGTTTGCACTATACACTCTGAACTGTACCTAAACTTCTGACCTACCATGTGAACAGTGGTGGAACTGGAAAGTAACTAAGTACATTTACTCAAGTACTGTACTTAACTACAATTTTGAGGTACTCTTACTTTACTAGAGTATTTCCAATTTTCTATACTTTTACCTCTTACTCAGACCGAGGCAAACATTGTATTTTTACTTTAATTATTAAACATTTTTAGTTGCTAGTTACTTTGTAGATTTGAATTATTATTATAAAACATACATTAAGCACTTCAGCCCTATTTAAACTTCACAACGCGCTGCGATGCGTTGTGAATACATTTTATAAATATGATACCACCTGAAAGTACTTTTACTGTTGGTACTTTAAGTACATTTTGATAGGTACATTTTGATTACCAGACTTTTACTTGTAACAGTGTGTTTAGTGTGTGTTTAGTAAAAGAAAATTGTACTTTTTCCACCACACAGCATGTGAAGGCTATGAAACATGATACATTTCCATAAAGAGAACAGACAAGTTCCTCATTTATTGAAAGATGATATGTTATAAGTTAGGTGACATATTATAAGGTAAATGTAGTGTGTACTGTACTTCACTGAACAACTGTAGTATCCTACCACTGTTATCCTTATATCACTTGAGTAATTTATTCCCAGAGAGAAAGAAAGGTCTAATAAAATGTAATATGGTTCAATAAGTAAGAAATAAGCAGTGGTAGAAACTATACAGTCTAATAAGTACATTTATCAAGTATTGTAAGCTACTGTAAGTACCATTGTCAGGTACTTTTACTTTATTTGAGTATTTAAAGTTTTTGATACTTACAATACTTACAATTATTTTACAGCTTTACAAGTTACTTTGCCGATTTAGATTAATACAACTCTTTATCCAGCTCTTTATTAAACAGAAAATGAATGTTCAGTTCAGGATACCAATTTAATCCAATCAGGATAGAGAACTCAGACAGGTTAAAGAAGTCAAATTGTAAGTAGATGACACAAAGAAATTAGCAGACAAAATTGGAACTGGAACACTATAAAAATGAAACTGATAAATGGGCAGCCTACTCTCTTCTGATTGGCTGAAATTTTGCCACCTACCTGAAAACGTATTTATATTTTCAGTTTATTAAAGAGCTGGAGAGAAGGGGAGACTCCTGTGACTGAACAAACACTCTATAGCAATGATTACTTTCACAATATAGAGCTTTAACCTTAACCAAAAAATATCACTAATTACCCTACCTTTAACCCAAGCAAAGTTTTGAATAGTCTTTTACTTGTAACAGTGTTTTTATATTGTGGTATTTCTACTTTTATTTAAGTAAAAAACTATGTTTACTTCTTCCACCACTGGTTTTCAGTGGTGTAAAGTAACTAAGTACATATACTCAAGTATTATACTTAAGTAGGCCTACAATTTTGAGGTATTTTTACTTTACAGGAGTATTCCCAATGTTCAGTACTTTTACTTCTACTCCACTACTACATTTCAGAGGCAAATCTTATACTTTTTACTCCACTATTTTTTTGGGAAAACTTTAATTACTAGTTACTTTGTAGATTTTGATTATTATTACAAAACATACATTAACCACTTCAGCCCTGTATAGATTTCCTCCATTTGAAAATAGCCGATCTACAAGCTCACAATGGTGCATCTCCTACAAAATGAATGTAAAAACAACTCACTTTATTGCTCACAGCTGAGTCACAACACTGCGGTATACAAGTGTCACGTGACCCACACAGTCACATGACAGCCAGCTTACCTTACCAACCAGGAAGAGGTGAATGTTTAAGAAAAGTAGGAAGAACAAGCCTGGCACGCAGGCAATAATAACACTGTAATAACAAGAGAAACTACATATCTAGAACACAGATATACCCTATCAGGTGAGCAGGTGAGAATGTCTTATTTATCATCAGGGATTAAACAAACAACCACCATCATTAGAATGAATTAGCACAGATTGCTGCCTGGTGGTTTCAGAGTGTGGTGACAGAATTACACCAACTCAACGCTAGTGAGACTAGCGACAGTGTTTCAGTGTCTGACTGTAGTGTGCATGTAAACAAAGTGTTTCATTACATGCATGTGTATGTGTGGCTCCTATTGGTGGGGAGCCATGTGTGTGTGTGTGTGTGTGTGTGTGTGTGTGTGTGTGTGTGTGTGTGTGATAGCTTTCTTACTGAGTGTGTTTCAGTTATGTTTGCATGCGTGTGGTGCTGGGCAAAATAAAATACATATATTTGACCAAATAGCTCAATATCGGTATTGTGGGATCACTGGCATGACAATTATTGCTTTCACAAAATATTACAAATATTCTAAAATAAATATTAAAATAATATTATATTAAAAGAAATGCATCTGTAATGCCTATATAATAATTAAGTGCAGGTGTAAAGGTGTTATTTTCTTCTCAGATGGCGTTGCTAGCAGTTAGTGTGCTGCTGGCCGTCCTCTCCCCTGCTGGAGCGTTGGACAACGGTCTGATGAGGACTCCACCCATGGGGTGGATGGCCTGGGAACGCTTTCGCTGTGACATCGACTGCAAAGACGATCCCACAAACTGCATCAGGTGAATACCATGTCTGAACAAGATATGTTGAAATATTATCAAAATATCTTGAGAGGTGTATTACATTTCTTTGTGGAGTTTTTATAAAGGTTTTTCGAACCTTGACTACAGAATTATTCTTTTTTTCAAAAGGTTTTCAGAAAAAATCTAAGATTGAATTATAAAATGTTTCATTAATAGTGAAAATAGCCAATCTAACAGCTCACAACACGTTGCAATGCTACACATTGTGCACTTGTAGAACGGCTATTTTTGAAATAGGCCTGAAGTGATTAATCCATAATGCGTTTTTTAATTCAATTTTAAGTTAAGGAGACACCAGATTTTCTCTTTTGGGTCTCGAGCTGAAAACCTTTGGGAAACCCCTGGTCTAAGATGTTGTTTTTGGGATCTTTGCTTCCTTCCTCATGCATGCACACAGTGAGACACTGTTCAGGGACATGGCTGACAGACTGGCTGAGGACGGGTGGAGGGACCTGGGCTACGAATATGTCATGATAGACGACTGCTGGAGTTCCATGACCAGAGACAAAGATGGGAAGTTGCAGCCCGATCCATCCAGGTTGTTCCAGCTATATATACGGAATCAGAATCACTTCAATATAAATGACACGGTAGAATCCTGAGTGTTAATTGTTAACTGTTTACAAAATGGAACCAAATGGACCGTTACGGGTCCATTTGGTTCCATTTGTAAACAGTTAAATTAACACTAAACATCTGTACACACGAGTGTTAACACACGTGTGACGAATAAATTATACAAAAATGTGGCAGCTAATATTTTAGCAACATATTCATAAAGTTGATGCCTCATTCAAACATGTTGATGTCTTTATTCACAGTGGAGGATTGAATTGTGCACTTATTATTTTACTGTGTCGTTGAAGATATAAATACACGTTTCTCTGTATTGGTATTACACACTGTAACAGTGTGTGTGACAGTGCGAGATGAGGTTTGGGCGATCATAATTATTACTGTAAAGTCACATCTTTCTTTCCTCTAGGTTCCCAGGTGGCATTCCAAAGCTGGCGAGGTATGTGCATGACCGTGGACTGAAGCTGGGCATCTATGCAGACATGGGCACTCGCACATGTGGGGGCTACCCTGGTACTACAATGGATAAAATCGAGATTGATGCGCAGACCTTTGCTAACTGGAGTGTGGACTATTTGAAGTTTGATGGCTGTAACTCCAGTCCCATTGAACAATTGTTGGGTAAGAGTGTATTACGTTGCTGGTTATCTCTTTCAGACATTGTATAGAACCAGAATTTGCATTGCGGTTGTTGCAGAGTAGCCCTGCTTGAAGCCCAGAAGCCAACTATCTCTCTGTGGAAGGCTTCGAATCCAAGTGGTACAATGTAATGCAAAATAGGGAAACTCACTTTTAATAGCATTTTTCTATCTTTTTCTCGCACAGGCTACCCACTCATGTCTATGGCTTTGAATGCTACAGGCAGACCTATAGGCTATTCTTGTAGTTGGCCTGCCTATGTGGGTGGACTCCCTCCAAATGTGAGTGTCGTCATTATTACATGACTGTCTCTAAAATAACTATGACAACCCCAGAAGTGCTGTATAAAGGTAATTTTATGCTTAGCGCGACAATTCACGAACAACAAAAACAAGTCGTGGAGGACCTTCGCAGGCGGTGTCGCGTACCTCTGGAAAAACGAATGGTCGCAGACGCGTACTCTGTTTGGTTGGGAAGACGATGTGAGCTCTGGCCGTTACCACAGAGATGCGGGAGACCACATTCACTTCCTTCTTGGCATTTTTTGCTGACGATGTTGGCGAGTCGCAGACCGTATGAATACTCAAGACTCAGAATGGTGTGAGACATGTAGTGCGACGTGTCGTTCGATACTTGTCGCTCAAAGCATAAATTGACCGTAATATGGCAGCTATATTTCATTTAGTGACAATGAATCTTCAGCTTTAACATAGGATACATAATAAGTTACGTTTTTTTTTGTCCTAATTAACATGCATACATCATGATAGTGCCCTGGGCCATAACATATTTATAGTAGATAATACTAATACTACAGTAAAATACAACTATTGTCTCCATGTCTGAATACTAATTCTAACATCTGTTTACCATTTCTCACAATAATATTCCATTTTAATTCTCTGTATATTTGTCTACACAGTATACACACTTAATAATGGCCTTGTTCCAAACAGGTGAACTACTCTCTGCTGGGGGACATTTGTCACTTGTGGAGGAACTACGATGACATACAGGACTCATGGGCCAGTGTGCAGGGCATTGTTGATTGGTTCTTTACCAACCAGGATTATCTGCAGCCAGCAGCCGGGCCTGGAAGATGGAACGACCCTGACATGGTCTGTAGGATTGGTTTGTGTTGTCTTTGCCTGCGTTTCAGGGAATCTCCCTCCTTGTTTTCACATTGCCGTTGTTGACGTCTCTTCTCTTAGCTTATCATAGGGAACTTTGGCCTCAGCCTTGACCAGGCACGCTCTCAGATGGCTCTGTGGGCTATATTGGCCGCGCCTCTCATCATGTCTAATGACCTTCGAACCCTGAGCAATGACGCAAGAGCCATCCTGCAAAACAAAGTCGTCATTTCCATCAATCAGGACCCCTTGGGTATCCAGGGGAGACGCCTGCTGCAGGTGAGGCTTTCTGAGTTTTTTTGAATATTAATAATAATAAGAATTGAATAATAAAATAAAAGACAATAATTGAACACTTGCATGGAGTGGAAGTCTTCAGACCAGCACTTTTGAAAAACGCAATTGAATAAATAAATTGACTTAGAGTTTTACAGCAGCTCACATACTCATGCAAAAAAAAGAAATCATCTGGATAAAGCAAGAGCTAACTTCCTCTCCTTCATGGCTCTCTGTCAACACGTGTGCAGACCAAGAGTCGTGTTGAGGTGTACTGGAGGCCTTTGTCACAACAGTCAGCGAGTGCCCTGGTGTTCCTGAGCCGTCGCCAGGATATGCCTTACATCTTCCGTACCTCTCTGGCTCTGCTCGGCTACGAAGCTGGCAACTACGAGGTCTGCACAAACCCCACATCTGACCCTGTTTTTATGAATCAATGCACACACGCACGCACGCAAAGCAAAATCACATAGATATGAAATTAGTTATGAATGATGTCCAGCTTACATACTAGATAACATCAATATGGACTTCAACCACTTTCAACTGGCGTCCCTATTTTGGGCCGGTCGTTATAGGTGAACATTTTTATTTTATTTTATTTTTTAGATAAAAATAAAGAAAGATTTTTTTTTTAGAATTGCGAAAATAGCAGACCTATAAGCTCACAATGTGTCACACCGCGCTATGAGCTTGTAGATCAGCTATTTCCACTATTCGTTGTACGACAATTCGACAAAGTATATAGGCTAGGATATATTTTTTTACATTAACCACTTAATGAGAACTTAAGCCAAAAATAGCAGATCTACAAGCTCATGAGGCGTTGTGAGCTTGTTGATCGGCTATTTTCGGCAAAGAGGTTTGGTGTAGAGGGGGAAAAAAGCAGACTGAACAGAGTGAAAGGTCAAGTTTACTAAGTTTGACTGTTTAAGTGGTTAAATATCTGAAAATACACATTAACATGAATCCAACACACTGATGATAGTGCTGTCAAACAAGTCTATGAAGCTATCTATGTAATCTATGACAACGTTTAATCTAGAACACAATTTTATACAATATGTAGTGGAGGGGTCCCTGCTTCATCTATCTCTCAGCTAAGGGGTCCTTGGCCTGAAAAGCCTTGAAGACCCCAGGTATAGGGTTATCTTGTGCATGTGTCAAACAGGTGAATTTGACATTGTGTTTTCTGCCAGGCCTATGATGTGTTCACTGAGAAGACAGTGACAGGGTTGTCTGCTGCCACGGACTTCTCCGTCTCCATAAACCCATCTGGCGTGGTGATGTGGTACGTCTATCCGGCCAAGCAGCAGCATCACACACATCCTCAGGAGACGGGAAGATACCCTTACACCCGCAAGAAATACAGGATGTCTGCAATGCATCTGGACAAGGCCGAAGTGGCATCAGCTGGCACCGTTCTCTGAATGAACTGTTCATAGACGTAAGTTTTCAACTTGCGATTTTTCTTTAACCCATTAAGACCTTAGGCCGATTCTACAAATGGCCTCTAAATCAATAGTTCTCAAACCTTTTTGTGCCAAGGACCCCCAAACTGATATGTATTTTGCCACGGACCCCCTTCTGAAAAAGGTTTGTGCCAAGGACCCCCAGACGAGAAGATGTGTTAAAAAAAAATTCTCTTTCAAGATTTAGATTTTTTTTTCAAAAACAGCAGATGTACAAGCTTGCAGCATGGCACGAAGTGACGTGCCATGAGCTTGTATATCTGCAATTTTTTTACTACTTTCCTAAACCAATGTTTGAAATCCTAAGAGTTTTCATGAAAAACGTATGTTGCTATATATACTGTATACTATATATCTAAAATGGCATAGATGCTTTCCAGTAATGGGTTAATGACGGGTCCATTGAAAATTATGTGAAATTCTTTTTTTATGTACTGATGTATTTTAGATTAATGTCAAATATAAAAAACATATTTTCTATGTTGTTGCCATTGTTTTTTGTTTATGGTAACATTAAAGGCTACCCCTTCCTCTTACCAATGAAAACATTTCCTCTCTGACAGTGAGCAAGGCATGTTTATTTGTAGAATATAGGCTACAGTAGCACAGTCGGGGCGGCCTTAGCTTGGTGGATAGAGAGGGGTTCTGACAATCAGAAGGTCACTAGTTTGACTCCCGGCCCAGCTCATGTTTACGTGGCAGAGTGTCACTGGAGCAAGACACTTAAGAAAAGAAAAAAGAAACCGAACGCTGCTTCCACACGTTTAGTTCTGATTTTGGGGACAGAAAGCAGGCCTGTCCCATGATGCCGATTCTACAAATGTCTTCAGACATTTTTCAATGACCCCCAAAATTATATGTATTTGGCCGCCGACCCCCATCTCAAAATATGTTGTTCCAGGGACCCACAGAAGCAAAGATTTGAGTAAATAATGTTCTCTTTAAAAGATTTATATACAGTATTCAAAGATTTGCGCACATTTTCACGATTGTTCAAAAATAGCAAATCTACAAGCTCATAGGGTGGCACGAAGTGATGCGCTATGAGCTTGTATATCTGCTATTTTTGAATAGCCAAGTATAGAATTACACATGACGCTTTCCCGGTTTTAATGGGATAAGCTTTTCATTGCTTTATAAACCAATAATAGTAACGGATAGTTACAGACCGGAAGCCAAACCAATATAAAGATCTGAAAACTGGAGTTATATGATCCACTTTCTTGGTCTTAGTGAGGAGGTACTCGAGCATCAACATTCTGATGTCTGATCGATGTTGTTAGGGAGATCTGTAAAGTTACCATTAGCCTGTAATAGTCGAGTCTACTGAAGATGAATGCATAGACGCGTTTTCCCAAATCCTGCTGAGACATAGGTCTTTTTAATCCTTGATATATTCCTATGGTGATTAGACTGACTTTGTAGTTGTCTTATTGTGGTTGTAGAAATTGAGGTCTGAATCCATGACTACACTAGTACCTACTGTACTGTAGTTGTGGCAACCACCACTGAGGGGCACTGTAGGCTGGAAGGTGCTTATTCAACCCTCTGAATGTTTATTTTACTCTTGAGACACAAGCAGTGACAACAGATTAGCCTCCTATACCTTTAGCCCAGGGCAATGCAAGGTCACACACAGTCTATATTGGGTCAAGTGTATTTGTTTGGCACTGGGGTAAGCCTGTTTAAGACACACACCAATGAGATGAGTCTTCTAAATTAACTAGTAGATTGTAGTTACAGTGGTTCTCAAAGTGCGGTCCGGGGACCCCCAGAGGTCCTGGCATGAAGGGGTTCCAGGGGATCCCCAGCAAGATTAGTTAATAAAGCATCAAAATCAGTTTAACCACTTTAACTGTTTGGCTATTCAGAATTAGCCGATCTACTAATGTTTTGAAAAAAAGAAAATATTTTAAAAAATTGGAAATAAATTGAATCATTCAAAATGTTTTAAACACAAATCTCCTCTTCTGGGGTCCCTGGTATAAAATATTTTCAATTGGGGGTCCGCGGCCAAATACATATCAATTTGGGGGTCCTTGACATAGAAACGTTTGAGAACCACTGACAGTAGATTGGTGCCCGTGTAAGATCAACCTCGTTTCTAGAGGTCACAAGCGGCCTTATCTCTTCAAAGCTGGCACAACATGTACAGTACTGTACTTGCCATGCACTACTGTACGCATGTACAGTACATGTATTGTCTTCACGTCTGCTATATCAGTATTAGATGTCGCTTGTGGAATTGCTGCGCACATATTATTGCCATTTACAAGGAATACTGATCCCACCAAGTTGGTGCGGGATAGGGATGCCATTATAGTCATGTTTAACAGTAGAAGCACACACAGCGGCCAGTCTTTAAACTGTGCCGGGTGCACAGCTGTGACAAGTATCAAAATGAACAAAATACGGCACTTGCTGATCAATAGTCCTCTATTTATTGCGAGCAAAAACAAGCGTGTTACTTAAACCTAACAGTAACACACTGGTGATGGCTTTTACTGTAGCTGAAATGCATTAATTTGAACCCATTCACACCTGAGGCCGATTCTACAAATGTCTTCTAAATCCTAACACTTATGTTTCTCAAACTTTTTCATGTCAAGGACCCCCAAAATGATATGTATTTCGCCGCGGACCCCCATCTCAAAATATTTAGTTCCAGGGACCCCCAGAACTTGCCAGAAGCAAAGATTTTAGTTACAAAGGTTCGCTTTAAAAAATATATTCAAAGATTTTCACAAATGTTTATGATTGTTTTTAAATAGCAAATCTACAAGCTCATAGCGTGGCACTCGGTGCCACGCTATGAGCTTGTATATCTGCTATTTTTTAATATCCAAAGTATAAAATAATTGTTAAAAGTGGTTAAAATAAAAAATGACAGATGCTTTCCCGGTCTTAATGGGTTAAATAGAAGAATATTGATCCGTGAGTGGTTGGTATTCTGGTTTATTATGGTAGTCAAACAGAGATAAAACATGTTGCATAGTAAAGCATGTTCCAGTAAAGATGATGCATGAAGACGTCTTCAGATCAGCACATTTGAAATCATACGCAGACGTTCCAAAAAACATGACTTGACTTTTTACAAATGATGGGCGCGGTCGGTGCTCTGTGGCCTTGACTGGCCCGCTGAGGCCCCCTTCTGGCCCCTAGCGCATGTCCTCCGCCCACGTCTTTCCCACACGGCCCCTCTTTGGGCGAACTAGGGGTCGGCGTGGGTCAGCGCCCCTCTGCCAGCTGCCATCACTCACGGATGAATCCACCCTCGAAGACTCTGAACACGCTGGGAGTCCTGCACGTGTCCTATATAGATTAGCAAGCTTCTCAACCTTTTGAATCTCAAGGACCCCTAGTTTGACATGCATTAGGTCACAGACCCCCATTTCATAGCATTTAAAAAAAAAATCTCTGGGACCATAATCTACACTGTAAAATCTTTTTAACTCTGTATAATATACTGCGATTCTTTTGCAAATCTTTGAATATATATATGTTTTAAAGCGTTCATTTTTAACTCCGATCTGTGCTTCTGGGGGTCCCTGGAACAACATATTTTGAGATGGGGGTCCGAGAGTTACAGATCTGTAATGGTCCACTTGTAACGCTGGTGGTTCCCCGGACCAGACGTTAAGCATCCTTTTAGTAGTGTGTGCTCACACTTTTAAGTGTTACACAGGAAAAAAATCTTGTTTTTAAAAGAGACAAAATAAATGTTACGTTTTGTGGTATTTCAGCCTCTTGTTTGGTGTCAGTCACACTCCAGCGATGTGCAGGTTTTTATGGTTTTGCAGCTCTGACAGAAGGCCTCAGGAAATGGTTAATGGTGCATTTTTAAACCACCTTTTATCCAAAGCGCTTTACAATGACATTCACCGCCTATTCACACACCGAACGGCAGAGGAAACCATGCAAGGCACCAACCTGAGTGCTCATCGGGAGCAGTGAGCAGTCAGGGGGTTCAGAGTCTTGCTCAAGGACACTTTGACACTAATTCAAGGGGAGCCAGCGGGGATCAAACCGGGAACCTTCCGTTTTCCCAAGTGGGCCGCCCTATGCCTCCTGAGCCATACTGCCGCCCTCAGGAGCCTCCGCCATACATCACTGCAAAGATCGTCCTGAACTTGGCAGGAAACGACAATGGCGGGTCATGCACCAGATGCCTCCCAGCAGGACTGTAGGGCCACGGCGCAGCACATGACAGACAACACCATGTAGCCCCATGTAGCCTGAGCTCCTTCGATGCCGAACCTTGCTCTTTATTGCGCCGTAAAACAGGATCCATGTGGTGTCCAGGTCTCGTGTTGCATAGAGGAAGTCACGCAGGTGTTCCCGCTGGGCTCTGAGATGATGAGGAGCCCAGCATGAATGGAGAAACTCCGCTCAGTGGAAAGAGGCTGTGAACATCCCGAAGAAAAAGGTTGTGAATGGTAAGGGAAAGTAGAGCAGAGTTGTAATAACACTGTGATCATTGTTGTTTGAGAAATCTAATCTGGATACAACACGGCACAATGCATGAGCTTGTTGATATACAGTATACACTCAGTTTATTAGGTACACGTAACTACCTAGTAGGTGTACACAATAAAGCCCCCTCATCTGATTCAGTGCATCACTGTCTAGTAGCCTTCCTCTTAGCTTGAATGAGTCTGACCGTTCCCTGCCCTCTGTCATTAACCACATGAACCCTAGCATCCCTACTTTGGGCATGTCATAACAGGCAAACCTTCGGTGGAAATAGCAGATGTGCAAGCTTACAACCTGTCAAAACGTGACGCGTATGAACTTACAACAAAGTATATAGGGTTTAAGTGGTTAACAAGGCACTTTCATCTACAGAACTGACTTTTACTCTACACACTAGTAGTTTGCAAAACTGAGCTGTTTCTGAGATGCCAGAACCATCTCGTCAGGCACCAACAATCATACCATACGTAGCCTGCAAAGTCACTTGGGCATTCTAATGTTTAGTCGAACCTCTTCACCCAGTCTGCTTGCTTTGCAGAGTTGCAGCCACATGATGAGCTGTACCAGCCACAGTTAACAAATGATGCAACGAGAAAAATGAGCAACACGTTCAAATCGGGAGTGTTACGGTAATTCAATTAATCTACTTTCATGTTAAATGAATGCACCCGATTTTACTGTGCAGCAGTCAAAAGCGTTACAGCACAAGAACTCGCCCCAGTACTGCACTGAGAAGCATTTGGACAGTGATTAGAGGAAAGAGCATCTACTGTATTTTGCTGAGGAGAGGGAGAGTGCACAATTTGGGTGGCAAGAATTTTGTGGCAACGCTTTGTTGTTGGCAAAGGGGGCCTTTCTCTCCTGCCCTGTCCGCTCAGATGAAGGGGCATTCTCCAGAAAACTACTGGAGCTTGGCAAAGGCGCAGTAGCCTCACAAAAAAACCCAAACACTGCAAGCATTTCACGGAGGTTCCCCTCGCTTACAAAGAGAGATTGCCCATCTATGGCGTCATCCTTACATTCTACTTCAATGATGCCACAACAGTTATTGTAGAGGTCATCAAAAAGAGCCTTTGAAACAAGAACGCCCACACCCACACACGCACGCATGCACGTGCACACGCACGCACACACATTGACACTGGCAAATTAAATGATCCAATTAGTGTTAATGTGGGAATCGAACCCGTCCACTCTTTGCTGATGTCCAGAATTATGCAACACTCTGTTTTAACTATTTAACTGTCATTAAATGGTCTCATTTTGCAGGGAGGAGAGGAAGGGTTCAGTGGGGTTGGCGAGATGAGAGAGAGAGAGAGAGAGAGAGAGAGAGAGACAGGCTGGTATTGAGATGCATCCGTGACTTTGATCACGTAGCCTCTCTCTCTCTCCCCCGGTGCTTCTTCTCACATCATGTGCTCCCCCTCCATCCCTCCCTCCCTCCCTCTCTTCCTCCCCTTTTGCTCTTTTGGAGAAATGCTGCTCATCTTTTTTCATCCTGTGCCAGGTGTATTAACCACTTAAGCCCTATTTCAAAAATAACAAAAATAGCCATTGTGTGCTTGCAGATATTTTGCTATTTTTTAAAGAAAATAATAATAATAATAATTTCTGAAATATGTGTTGAGAAATCTTGCCTGTAATTACATTTTCCACAAGTTTAAATGTATAGAATTTATTTATATATTTTTGAAAAGTTCAGAAATTATTTTTGATTAATTAAAAAAAAAATGAGAATCTTTTGTCATAATTTTAAAAACATTTAATTGTAGAAAACATAAAATAAATGATATTTACTCGTGTCACAAAAAATGTGTCCCGACCCATTGTTTGGGAACCACTGCTGTAGCGGTCCCATGTTCAGACTTCATGGTGCGCTGGCCGCCCCCAGATGTCTGGCACCTCATCCCTGTGTCACGTGTGTGTCGTGGTGTGGCATCCTTTATTTATGGCCCCTGAAGGAAAGTCATCTGTTCAAATAAACTGGGAGACTGTTCCGCAAATAGGATTTGGGGGTTCTCCAGGCTTTCTGCTGTTTTACTGGAATTCCTGTAGGCTGTTGGGTAAATCTACTGTTATTGTAGCTGGAAGTCAGTGAATAGCTTCATGGATGTATGCAGGGGTATTTCTGCGTGTGGGCGTGCCTGCATTTCTGTGTGTGGGTGTGGGTGTGGGTGTGTGGGTGGGAGGTTGGTTGGAAACGTGTGTGAGTGTGTGCAAGTGTGTGCCTGCGCGCAAGCACCGAAGCACGTGTGCTTACAGTGTGTGCACGAGCTAAATGACAGCCTTAAGGAGTCTTGAGGAATGGCGACTTCCATAAGGAACCCCCCTCATGAGAAAATAAACAGGTCCTCTCTGCCAGAGGAGCGTTCCACTTTGACCTATACAGCTTTCCAGTATATCCTCTCCCGTAGCTTTCGTAGAATATCCAATATATTCCAAAGACAATAATCCTTACTGCAGTCTTAATCATAGATGAAATATGCTCTTCTCATGTGGTTTGTTGTGTTACTCGAGACACTAGGGGGGTTTCAATATGGCCATGAGTGAACCTTCCATCAAGGTTTTATATGAGCGCAGTCTGCGGATGTGATGCTCTCGATGCCCTACAGGGTGCAGTGTTGCCCTAGGGCATGGCCGTCCGAGTTGATTGCAGCTGGAGAAGGATGATTGGAAGAGGCTTGTCCCCAGGTGTTTGTATGACAGAGACATTTCTTTTCCTGCACCGCTTTCTGTTTGTTTTTTGTGCCTATGCATTGTGTGGCCCTCTAATGTGCTCTGCCTCTGTCGCCGCTCCCCAGGCTGAATGCTGATTACCGGATCACCGAGTTCTGATCCAAAACTTCCCGCTGGAGATTAACCGGGGTGACCTTTCCGTCCAAGGTAATCCAGCCCATTATTTTGACTTACTGCCCTTAATACAGCGACTCCCCAATGCCTCCCCACGCCCCATGACCCCTTCCAACCCCAATGACCTACCCGTCTGGGGGCACGGTACAGCGAGGGAGGGGCTGGTGATAGGGCCAAGGGTCAAATTTACCATGAGAGAGTTTACCAGTGAGATGAAAGGCTCTCAAGCTCACTATCCGGTGGACCCACTACTGCGGGCCTGACATACAGTTCTATGTAGGCCCAAGTGCTGCGTAATGGAGCACTTTAAAGATGCTTAAATATCAGTTACTCTGTGGGAAATAGGTTACCAACCATGAAAAGGTGAAAGGTGACCTGGAAGCGCTGCCAGAGAGGTGGATGTCTAGCAGACCTACTTCAAACGTGACAGTATTGTTGTCATTTAAATTATTAGTGACAATTGTGCACCATGCTGTGGCTCTAAAGACACAGATCTCCAAAACCCTTTTAACGCAGAACCTTGTGTGAGGCTTCAGGGCCCATTTAGGCAGTATTCGTGGTCAGTAGCAGATGAGCAGGTAAGATAAACCCAACCATGGGTGGGTTTTTATCTTCAGGAAGGTCCTGTGTGACCGAAACATCGGCCGTTAACTTTCTGTTTGGATGTACTTTTGGGGTTTTCGATTCCCTTCACCATACAAGAGAGTAAGCGGTTTTGTGTGCGTGTTGTTTTCAACTAATCTGGAGGTTAGCCCCACACTTTGATGTGTTGCTGCTAATCTTTCTGTAAAACCCAAACAATTATGATCCCTCTCAGCACCTCGCTTGGCCAGAAAAAATCCCAGAAAATGGACCAAATGGTACAAGCTAGTATTTGAAACTCCACTGTGAGCACGTAAGCGCCATGCCAATTAACCATCTCTAATAACCTATTATATAATCAATTAGGCTGCACAATACACACGCACACATATACAATATGTGCACGCCTAACTGGACATAGTTCAACACACACCCATTGCGCCGTTTGTGCTCTTACACTGCAAAATTGCCCCAGTGGGTGGCTTGGATGCTGTATGGACCCATTTTTTAGAATGAGTGATGGACAATATCTTTCTGGATGCAATTTCATTTTTTGTAATGAATTTCCAGCAGTATTGACAGCCTTAGGTAGCCCCTGAACCACTTCCACCACCCCTCCATCGGCCAGCTGCCAGCCGAGTCCCTTCTTTGGGACTTTGCCCGGGTGGCTACAGGGACGACTGCACGTCCCAACAGCTTAAGTCCGGGGTCGGCACTGGGCCAATCTGTCAGCTGGCTTCTGGCAGGGGAGAGTAGGTCAAAGTCAGAACCACCTGCCACTAACCGGCTCGGTGGAGCAACATGCAGCATGGTCTCTCAAATGTATAGAGCCTTCTAATAAAAGAAATCCCCCGCTGAGTAATGCTTCTGGGCATTAAAAACGACTTAACCCTCTATAGTTTGTTGTTGTATGTCAAATAGCAAAAAGCTGCAGCTTGTAGATCTGCTATTTTTGCAGACGCATGTCCAGAATAGGGATGCTAGGATTTAGTTGGTTATTAATTCATTCACACCAGCCACAACTGTGCTGATCACTACTGTACTCATGTCCGCATGAGTTCATATTCTGCACATTCTATTCAGTGTTGCCAGATTTTGCGAGAGAAATAAGCAACCAGGTCTATGAAAACAAGCCCAAAAAGAAGCGACCAGGCTACGGCTATTTGAAAATAGCCTATCTACAAGCTCACATCTCATCAGCTATTGAAATGAAAATGTAAACGTTTTAACAACACAAATCTTGTATGGGGGTGGCAGATGGGTGGGTGGGGTGGAGGGGTGGGGGGTGTATTTGTCTGTGGACAAATACATATTAATCTGGGGGTTCTTGCCATGAAAATGTTTAAGAACCACTGGTTTAAACAAAATTAGGAAACAAGCCCAAATAAGCAACTACACTTTAAAAGCAACCCGCAACTACCAATATTTACAAGCAACTTTACAGAAAAATAAGCCCAAAGTCACTTATGATAAGCGGACATGGCTGGTTGTATTCTCCCGGTGTTCAGTGATTCATACCCCATCTCACTGATGAACAGTGCTTCCACCATGGTCACCCAGGTTGATAGGAGGCCACTCTTATCGGAACCATTAGTGCTGAAAATAGTTGGATGGATGGACTTTGTACGCGTGTATATGCATATATGCATTGCACTACTTTGTTTTATTGTTGTTTTATTATGTACAGCCCTTTGGGACACGTTTTGTGATATGCTATGATAAAATTTGACATACATATAGGCTAATTGCTTCCGCTCGTGGTGATAAGAAATCTTGAAAGCAACTGCCCTGTAGTTAACCACTTAAAGCCCAGCATTGGTATTGTGGGGAAAGCTTTCGCTGAAAATAGCCGATTGACAAGCTCACAACGCAACTAATTGCGTCGCGTTGTGAGCTTGTCGATCGGCTATTTTCAGCGAAAGCTTTCCCCACAATAACAGAAAACACTACTATTGAGCCCTGAGGGACTCCAGTTACCCATATGGGGTTTAAGTGGTTAATGAATATAACACTTTTTTTTCCTGAGAGTATAATATCTAAAGTATACTATTTTTGTGTGTGTGTGTGTGTGTGTGTGTGTGTGTGTGTGTGTGTGTGTGTGTGTGTGTGTGTGTGTGTGTGTGTGTGTGTGTGTGTGTGTGTGTGTGTGTGTGTGTGTGTGTGTGTGTGTGTGTGTGTGTGTGTGTGTGTGTGTGTGTGTGTGTGTGTGCGTGCGTGCGTGCGTGCGTGCGTGCGTGCGTGCGTGCGTGCGTGCGTGCGTGCGTGCGTGCGTGCGTGCGTGCGTGCGTGCGTGCGTGCGCGAGTGAGTGTGCACGCAGATATATTCTATGGAACAAATGTTTTCCCCTTAAGTATGCTGTCACTGAAGCCACACTCACTTCTCCTGATGCATGACTTCCTCTATTCGTGCCGGCATCCACTGATCCCTGCTCTGTGGTCCGTCTGTCTGATGTCCCTCTGTCTTTCGCCACCGCAGTTGGCACCACAAGACAGGAACGAGTCTAACAAACCGACCGCTAATCATGCGGTCGTGACTCAAGACAGACCAGGGCCTTAAAACTTTTCCACGATTTCCAGTGGAATTTAAAAAGTGTCACTTGGGGTCAAACAGACATGGGGAACAATGAGAAGACGATACTCTCTTAACACATCGGGTGCCAAACACGGTCTGAACCGTGTTTGCGCAGAGTAGCGGTCCGGTGCCGAACACGGTCCAGACCGTGAAATATGTCTTTTTGTTTTTTTCGTTTTTCTCCACACGGGCGGGGCTAGAGCAGCTCTGGGAGTACCCATTGTGATCTTGAGAAGGATAGGCCAGATAGATCACCGGGAAAAAAAACATGGCTGCCATCCACTTCCTGTCTATTTCCTTCTTTAAAACACCTATATCTCCGAATCTGTTTCCGGTGGGGAAAACCGGTCATGCGCGATGCGCGATCCCCCCCCATTGTAACTCGCGAGTGAAATGTTATCGTTCCAGGCTGTAGCCAGGGTCATCGCGCAACATGAATGGATGTTTTTTTTTTACATGGATTTGCTCCTCGTGGAGTCTAGAGCTTTAAACAGCAAAGCGCAGTCAATGGGGAGAATGCTGGCACCCAACGTAAGTTGTTATGAAAAAATGCTGGCACCTGATGTGTTAATCAGGAGTTCCATTGAAATTTCTTTCCCCAACCACCTGCTGTGAAAAAGGCTTAGAACTCCTCAAATATGCAGTATGTTCTGTATTAATTTTTGGGAGATTTTCAGGACAGCTCACCACATTACAGCCGATCTAGCCGCTGAACTAGAACAAAGATGTTTCAAGTCAGCGATCCAATTTATCCAATTGTAACTCTTGAGTGCGTACAAATGTAACCGATTGGACCCGTAAGGGCCTTTTGGTTACATTTGGTACGCGCTCAGACTTAATTTAAGGAGGCTGTAAGTTTCTGAGTGGCAGGATGACTGCTGGAGAGGTCTGTGTGGACTGATGCCAGACCATCCCACAGTTTGTTTGTGTCTGCTTTTGCCATCCAGCCGGTCTGTGTGATGACAGAGTCAATAGGAAAGCGGTCCCTCTTGCCAACTGGAAGACTCTCTTCGCGGTCAGATAAACAGCCATTGGCGTTTAGATTCACACACACATACAGGGCCATCACCATGCAATGGTGATGGCCATAAAAAAAAAAACTCCCAGTAGACATATATAAACGTGGAGGCGCGAAAGTGCATTTTTGGCTACAGATTGTCTAGCATTTCTTTCTGAATATTAATATTGTTTATGATGAGTTCATTGCGCTGTTCTTAGCTGTGTGTGTGTGTGTGTGTGTGTGTGTGTGTGTGTGTGTGTGTGTGTGTGTGTGTGTGTGTGTGTGTGTGTGTGTGAGAGAGTTGTAGGCATGCCGCATCCACAAACTTGTGTGTGTGCTCTGGGCATCCACAAACTTTGCAAACATGTCTTCAGAGTCACACAAGTTATCTGTGGATATTTTGAGGTTCTTGCCCTTTAGGAATAGTTTTTCAGGCGGTGACAACAACTGTCACTCACCTTGTCGAAATCACTGCCTGTTCCCTGCGGCTTAACGGGGAAAGGGCAGCGATAGCAACGATTCCAGACGAGGCACACGGAAGGTCATGAGTTTAACAAACCCACTGCATTTAATTGGCCAACTTTTCCAGACTGGCAGTTTGAGAAGCCAGCGACAGGTTCAGCGAAGGTCAGGTGGTTGGGGGGTGGGAGTATTGATTATCTGGGAGTACATAGGAAATCACACTTCTTGCATCGGAGAGGGGCTAGGGTGCCGCCATTTTGGCTGGACACCGTCCAGCGCCACATAGTGCTGAGGTCAGCAGCCCAAACACTGGCCATAACACTATTGAGCTGAACTCCGCTCGACACATTCCTGACAGGGCTTTGAGATAAAGGCAGCTGCTGCTTGGTTAATGTTTAAAGGGAGGTCCTATCAACTGAGGACTGATATGAATGATGACTGAGGGGACAACAAGCACCCATGTCCTCCGTGGCTCGCCTGTCTGTCAGCATATATGGATAGCATTCACTGAGAGTCACCCAGACCACGAGGGGATCAAGAGTTTAGGTCACTGACAGATGGAGTTATGTGCACTTACTTTGATATTTGTGGCTTTTTTGCACACTCTCTCTCACACACACACACACATGCACGTGTGCACACACACACACACACACACACACACACATACACACACACACACACACACACACACACACACACACACACACACACACACACACACACACACACACACACACACACACACACAGCCTTTATACGTGTCCCCCTTGACAATTACTTCACACAAAACTCCCCTCACAACATCAGACTTTCACACACTTGACTTTCACGGTGTTCATGGATTAAGCATGACCGGAGCATGACTATCTTTGATGGCTGCCACTTGAGCAGGCTCGCACTGCCGACCCCCCCCCGCCCCCATCCCATCCCCATCCCCCGCTGGCCCCCTGAGCTGGGCCGTGTCGACAGCCACAACTACTGCCGATAAACTGAGAATGCCAAGTCAGACGGGACGCCTCTGAAAGGAGGTTAGGCCTGGCGAGAATAAGCACACTTTAACACCTCTGATATATGTTGCCTTTAGGGGCCATTAGGTTGATGTTGGCCACCGGCTTGCCACAGCAGTGTCCATACAGAAGCCCCTCAGGCTGCGATAAGAAACTCAAGAGGCTTTAAGAATCCGGCCACCCAGTGGCAGGAGGACCACCACTGCTGGTAATACCGTCCTATAGTCCTACCCTGAGGCTGTTCAGCAGGGGATTTGGCTGGATAGGGTAGATATATAGCACTTAACTCCAAGTATAGAGTGTTACAGGGATAACGTCTTTTTTGTACGCCTTTACCCAGAACTTGCATCTGCCATGGGTTCCCACCGCTGATTTTCCAATGGAATTTTTGCATTGGGTTTTCGGAGAAATCAAGAAACTTGAGCTCTGTTGCAAGCAAAGGCTTGCGATGTCAACATGTGTTGTTCAACAAATCAACACACTTTTTACGATTTCTTAACCATGAGCAATAAACACGTTCAGAAAAGCATATAATATTCAAAATTGACGGTTGAGATATTAATGAGCGTATTTGATGCCGCAGAACAAAACCAAGCTTATGTTAACCATGGACCTTATTGGGAATCTGGCAAGAGAACCCATTGTAACCTCACTAAAGGCTTCATGTTGTATTAGGAAATTAGACGTATGCAGTAATAATAAACATAATGTGCAAAACATAAGGAATGTGCACAGGTATATAAAGTGAATATTGTCACATGCCATAATGTATGTAGCCTACCTGTAGAACTGTTGTTTTGAAAAGCAGCAGAGCTGCAACTCTAATCTGTCTGATAGCATAACGCACAGAAGTTTATGTAGAGGTGTTAAGTTGACAGTATTTATCTGGGCAGGTACAGTAATTACAGGTAGGCACTAAAACACGTGTTCCTTTTTCCACCTCAGTGAGTGATACAGTGTACCATTATGAACCGTATTTCACAGTCCTCTGTGCTCATAGGTCATTGCTCAGTTATATGAGATTAAAGTAGTCACAGACCGGTTTGGGAAAGGTATTTATTGCCTTGTTGCTGCTACCTGACTAATAATTATGTCATATAATTATGTCATGTAAACATTTTATTTTTTTATTGCTTGGTATATGATACACAAGTTGGTGATATAGGGAGCCCAGAACTCAAAGGCATTCAGCAAGAACCCGAAAGAGCTAAATTAAATGCAAATTCCGTGTTGTTAAAGATTTAGTGTGTGTGTGTGTGTGTGTGTGTGTGTGTGTGTGTGTGTGTGTGTGTGTGTGTGTGTGTGTGTGTGTGTGTGTGTGTGTGTGTGTGTGTGTGTGTGTGTGTGTGTGTGTGTGTGTGTGTGTGTGTGTGTGTGTGTGTGTGTGTGTGTGTGTGTGTGTGTTCAGTGTGTGTGGGTGGGTGGGTGTGTGCGTGTGAGTACACTTAAGTGGAGTCTCATATGCAAGTGCGTGCACACGTGCACACACGGGCGCAATCACGCACACACGCGCGCACTCACGCACACAGCCTACTAACATTGTGTGAGGGCATTCCACGGCCGTTTCACAGCAGATCAAACACTTGAGGGTTCACATGATTGTATACAGCCTGAAATCCTAATCTTTGTGGCGTGGCAGAGTTTAATCGTGGTTAATAAATCAACACTTGACCTGCTCGGGGAAAAAAATACCCTGATTTATTCTTTGTGGTATGACAGTGTCGTACGCTGAAAATAGCCGATCTACAAGCTCAGTGGTGGAAAGCACATTTACTCAAGTACTGTACTTAAGTGCAAGTTTGAGGTATTTTTACTTTACTGGAGTACTTCCAATTTTCAGATATTGTACTTATACTCCACTACAATTATTTGAAAACTTTAGTTACTAGTTACTTTGTAGATTTGGATTATTATTATACAAAACATACATTAACCACTTCAGCCCTATATATACTTTGGCAATTTTCAAAGGCTTATTGGAAACTTGTGAAATGGGACGTGCTGCATAATGAGTACTTTTACTTTTGGTACTTAAGTATATTTTGATGTCAATACTTTTGTACTTTTATTCAAGTAAAATATTTAATACCGGACCTTTACTTGTAACACAGCATTTCTACATGTTGGTATTGATACTTTTACTTAAGTAAAAAAAGAAACATAGTTCCCTCACTGCTTGTATAGCTATGCTTTTTTCGGTCTGCGACACCGCCATACAATGGGGCGTATCGGGCATTACATAATCCATGTTAGAACTCAGCGGGAGAAGGTGTTGCCCCTGTCGATCCGGCAGGCTCCGTTGCCTCTCTCCCCATCTGGCTTGCATCTTACCGCGACTCATGTTTCAAATCATCTCCACAACTCCACTGCAGCCAAATGGTCATTAGGGGTCTTCTGTAACTCAGAGAGGGGAGGGTGGTGGTCCTGTGTACAATTAAAGATAAGATATATATCCAGCCCTCTGACTTCACTGACTGTACAACAACAGTATCACTGTAGCTTTGAAAATAAATAAAAATAATAGCCCCGTATGGTTTGTAAATATACATTTTATTTTCAGTTTCACGTTTCCTTTTATTTTCATTAAAATGGTTATTATTCTTTAAGGCTTTATAGGTTCAAATATTGTTTTGAGACCCACAAATCATAATTTACCGCTGACATTTATGACAGAAAAAAAAGAAAATAAATGTATTATTGAGTGAATGTTGCGTGTTAAGCAGCATTCTGGTTAGTGTCCTGGTGGTCGGGGTTCAATCCCCGGGTCGGGTCATCATACCATAGCATAGACTATAAAAATGGGACCCAATGCCTCCCTGCTTGGCACTCAAAATCAAGGGTTGGACTGGGGATAAGTCTCTCCGACATACTAGTGTCATCACGTCCAGGGGGTGTACGTGCAGTCGTGCACATAAAGCTGTCTCACCGTACAGAAACAGGAGATAGGCTCCTGCCCTATGGGCCACATGGCTCAGGAACCACGTTGGTTCCCAAGGCTACTTACTTACTTACTTACTTACTTAAGCAGCCAAAAGTGATGGTCTCTAATGCGTACGAGAGTGTCGCTGGCGCGTGACCTCGTTGTACAATTCAGTAGGCTATAAATTAAGCATAAGAAAGAGGCCAGGTCCGAACTCACTCAACTGATGAGGAGATGGTATCAGGCGGGCAGGAGAACAGAAAGCTGGAGCGACAGACGCCAGAGACAAGAATAGCCCAACCTTGATAAACAGCATCTAAAATAAGTCATTGAGAGCCAGCTGACATTATAGTGGCCAGGCAGACATCTCTCATGTGTAGTCATCTGGTCACATACGCCATGCCTCTCACCTTCCCAAAGTCCTGCCAAAGAATGACACATGGGACTGAAGGACAAAATGCACGCATTGTTGTTGCCATCTGTGTCGAGCACTGTGCACAAGTGTCAGACTCGTGTTGTATTCGCACATGGAGGTTTTTGTGACCTACTGTCGTCTCTAGTATTATGAGCTAATGTGATAATGGAACACGCAGGATGCCCTTTTAGATCGGACCACAAACTTTCATCATCGTCATGTGAGATGAGATGACGCTGGTTCCTTTTGTCAAATAACCACAACCATTTTGACTGATATTTGATTCAGGTCACACGACTCCTGTGATTGTGTGACGCAAACCTCTAACTTTCCAGGCAGTTCTGAGTATAAATCAGATGATACAAGGAAGGACAGAAAAAAACAACAACATTTATGCTTAGTTCAGTATTTCCATGTATGCTACAGAAGTTTACAATCATTTTTCCGATGATTACGTCCCTTGGCTCTTGCTAATCACCAGATAAAGGAACTGCAGTGATCTGGCCATGCTAATTTTAGATGATAGTTGGAGAACATGTTGCCGTGAAAAACAACCTCATGGTTCTTGTGCAATCATGAGTTCAATTTCTCTCATGGCCCTGAGGTGATGCAAGTTATCGCATCTGTTCACCACCCCAACTTTTCCAACCTGAGTAGCCTTTGTTGTATGTTGTTGGAAATGCAATGCATGGAAAATTGCTGTTCAGTTATATTGCCTCTGTCTGTGTTTTCTATTTTACATCTCTCTATGCTTTCTTACTTGTCCATGTCTTCCTGGCTGCTGAAACCGTACCTTCCCGGAAGTTTCACTGCGTCCGCATGTGGTCTCTCTTTGATTTCACGGAAACTCGACCTTGTGCTGGATTACTTGCTGATCAAAGTGTGCGTTTACTGAAGTAATCCTACAGGGGACCCCAGCATATATACTCATCCCATTGCATGCAAACCCCCAACATACTCCCCCACCCCCACTCTTAGATAAGTTGTCCACCCATCTGAGCCTTAATTGCATCCTTAGTGGACAGCCCACATGAATGAGATGTTTCCAGCAGTTGCTTTTTTGCCACAATCCCCATTGTGGAGTCATGCATTCATAATACTCCTTATGTCTTGTAGTTCATGATGCCACACAGACCATTTTATCTCAGTGAGATTAGTTACTCCAATCTCCTCCTAAGTGGTGGATATACTCCCCACAGAGTAAAGGAAGGCTTTGTGTCCCTAATGACAATTTTGTCTCGGATTGCCATCCACGTTTCCCCCAAAAATGAGCTCCCATTGCAGCCAAGAACTCCAGGCCTCCAGGGCCCTGATCAGAATTAAAAACTACAGTATGCTAGCCATGCAGCCGTGTTGAGCGGACGCCAGAATTTAGCACAGGCCAATGACACGGGAGGACAAACAGCTACAGTATCAACACAACAGCTTTTGCTGCCCCGTAGCCTTGGGAGTTCTCTTGTTGCTTTCAGTTTAGATTGAGTGCAGTAAAGTGTAATTAGGCCCAATGAAATCCCCTTCACCACCCCGGTGCATCCTGCCTGAGGTGTCCTATTGACCAGGAGGAGGAGCTGTGGGCCTATTGAATGTCACGTCCGTCAGTGCAACAGCATTATGCAGTGGATGGAACCCTGCACACTAATGGTCTCAAATGTGCCTTTGGCTAAGATGCTACTATGTGATACCTCAGAATGAACGGCATGCAATTAAGACTTCAGCCACAGCAATGCAGAGGAGGCTTGCTGTAATCGCAGTCAAATCTGGAGCGTTCACTTAACTCTGAGAGTGTTGAAAATGGACCACCGTAAAGGGTTTTACTGTGTTAGAGACCACCGTAATGGCCAACTGTCCTGTAGGTCTGAATGAGGTGCATCCCGCAAGGATTCTGATCAAATATGGGAGCATTCATTGTCATTATGGATTAAATCTGTTGTGTTAGTGGCAAGCTGGAAATAATATCTACACCAATATTATGATCTGTTATAATGATAATTGTAATTATTAAGCACTGAGCAGCACGTTTTGGCTATATGCAAGAGCATTCTTAATAGCTTAAATTCACTGGTGTTTGATGTTTGCAGCTCTGAGGAGTTGGGGAATTGGGAATTGGTGATTTTCAAAGGTCTGTTCAACACACAAAGCAGAACATGCTTTATGTGTACAAACAGATTACATTTTGCATGTGCAAACATGTGGCGCGCGCCGCAAACCCAGTCATCTCCGACTCCGATGGGAAATCACTCCCATAATTATGTTCAGTTATTCCATATGTTCGTGCACAAAACAACACCCAACAACAGCGCACCTAAAGTCTGCCAAGGGCTGATCTGAACCAAATATCCCCCCATCGTACCGTTGCTGCATCATTGAATAAGGAGAATGTCTGTGTTCCTTGTATACTGTAAATCATACACTGAACTCACGTTCTGCCTACGGCTCATTCTAACTATGTGTATGATTTTTGTAAACTGAACTCAGACTGGAACCTAGGACTGACGTGGACAACTGCTTAGAGGTCAGTGGGTGTGTGTTACATGTGGAAAGAGAAAGGGAGACAGAGCATTTGTGTGTGTGTGTGTGTGCGCGTGTGCGTGCGTGCGCGCACGTGTGCGTTTGTGCGTGTGTGTGTGTGTGCATGCATGCGTACGCGTTTCCGTGCATGCGTTTTGTGTGCTGGTGTGCGCTGTATAAGTATGTGCGTGTGTGTTTGCGTGTGCATGTGCATGCGTGCGTGGTTGTATCAGTCAAGTCCATGATGTCACAGTGTGAGATTTGTAGCTTATAGAATGATGTGTATGTGCGTGCGTGTGTGTGTGCGTGTGATGGGGCACACAAGGACATGGAAAAGGGGGGCGTGACCTGCAATGGGAGACGGTCCTACTGTCCGTCCAGTCAGGGCGTCCTGACATTGCGGTGAGACACACATGGTATGAAAAACTTCCACCAAAATAACCAGTGCGTTTTTTAGCGCAGTCATGGGAACAGTGGTGAGTTGATTGACGGAGCACCATCAATCCCACTCTATAGGCCCCAGTGAACATGGCTTCATGCAGAGAGGAGAGCAAGATAGGTGCCGATGCATGAATGAATGTTTAATCGGCGCGAGGAAAACTTAACTTTCCATTTGCACAAACTGGGTCGATAATGATTGACTTTATCTTGTGCTCTCCCCTCGTACGAAGGGTTAATATGATTTCATATTCAACGTTTTGTTGGATAAACAGAGCTCGACAATGCCCAAGGTCAGTTGGTCAATAAATGAAACAATTCAACAATTCATTCCATTCCCCCCCTAGGCTGACATTTGTTTCCTTATTAAAGTGGGCACAATGAGAACCAGGCAAGTCCCACTCCTGAGGGAGAGTCAGTCAGTCATGACGGATCAGGCCACCTGGGCTCTGCAAGGCCAAAACTCATGCAGTTACATCTGTATGGACTAACTCCAAAAAGAAAAAGAAAAATGAATTTGAACAGTGCTACAGCATATGCTACAAAAATGTATCCACAAAATCATATGCTACTGTATGGTATATTTAATCCCCAAGGACACCAGTGCCATAACCATCCTTTGCGCAAAGTTCATGGCAGCTATAGGCAGAGATATACGTTGGTGCAGAAATCCCTCAGCCTGACCCAGCAAGAGACCCAGGAAACCCGTTCAACTAACCACAGCATATTATGGACCATGCCAGCTAAATGCACAATTTATTTTGTGCTGTTTTCTGTTCGGCTGCACGCATACCTGTTGCTGTGAGGCTGTTTGTCACGCTCTATGTGGAAAAAAGGCCATTTCCAGTCTGAGAATAGTCTGAGAGAGGAAAAGATGCAGGCTCAGTCTCTTGACCGAATGCTATAAGCCCCTAAAAATGCACCCTGCGCTCAAGAGCTTAACGGCGAGCAAACCCATTCAGTGCGTCTGTAATTGCATGTAAAAAGGCTTGTTACAGCAAAGTAATGTGACATGGCCCACATTTATCTAACCGAGAACGTTTTGGTTGTGTACACACGTTGGCTGCCTGCCGGAGGGTGCCGTGCTACGTGGATGACAGCGTTGCCGTATTCTAGCCGGCGGGGCCTATCATTAACGTTCCTCCGGCAAAAACATGGCATTTTCCTCAAATCCATGCTTTCACTTTTCCTGTTGTTATAAAACATGCCGCCCACGCAAATACAGGTCCACAGATTTAGATTTAACTACATGGTTTCCCTTATAGCCACACATCCTATTTTAGCCTTGACCGCCAATAGTTTGCTGAGCTGTGAAGGGCACAGGGGACAAATCAGTGCCCATATACCATAGAACAGGTTGTCTTCAACGTTTTTCAGGCAAAGGACCCCCTTAGCTGAAGCAGGGACCCCCACTACACATATTGTATAAAATTGTGTTTTTATTAAACGTTTTCATAGATTTTATAGATAGCTTCATATCTTGTTTGACAGCATCAGTGTTGGATTCATGTTAATGTGTATTTTCAGACATTTAACCACTTAAAACTGTCAATACTTGACAGCAAGCTTGACCTTTCACTCTGTACTTAGTCTGCTCGTTTTCCCTCTACACCAAATCACTTTGCAGAAAATTGCCGATCTACAAGCTCACAACGCTTCGCAGTTGTGAGCTTGTAGATCTGCTATTGGCTAAAGTTCTTCTCGGAATAGGGATGCTATAGGTTCAAGTGGTTAATGCAAAAGATTATCCTTTCACACAAAGATTTGGTGGCCCCCCTGTTGTAACTCTGAGGACCCCCCGTCCTGTCCCCCCTGTTGAAGACCCCTGCCATAGGATATATAATACAATACAGTATGACAATTAAAATGACATTGTGTGTCCCAGTTTGTGTGAAACCTAATGTATACTGCACATGGATTGTGTGCATATATGTGCATATGTTCGCCTTCACCACAAAGCACAAAGCTCATGTCAATTTACCTCTGATAAGTGTTACAATGGACCCGTTTGACCCCTCTTTCTTTTCTTATTTTTTTACAATCTCACGGTTAAGCTGACGTTCAGGATTTTGCAGTGCAATTAACCCACTGTGTTTTCCTACCTTGGGCCATCTCAGAGAAAATGTAAATCCCTGGTAGCCGAGACAAACTCATCCTGCCTGAGTCTTTGATACGGTATTGCTGCCCTTTGGACCACACATGCTCCACTCAGGCAGCCACAGCCAGTCGAACTTAAACTTGTCTGTCTCGCTCTCTCTCTCTCTCTCTCTCTCTCTCTCTCTCTCTCTCTCTCTCTCTCTCTCTCTCTCTCTCTCTCTCTCTCTCTCTCTCTCTCTCTCTCTCTCTCTCTCTCTCTCTCTCTCTCTCTCTCTCTCTGTGTCCTCTTCACGTTACATAACGTTTGTGAAATATGGGTTAATCCATTCAATGCGGAAACGCACCTGTGTTTTAGATTTTAGCTATAACCATTATTTCATACTCTGGGCTATTCAAAAATAGCAGATATACAAGCTCATAGCGCGGCACCGAGTGCAACATTTGTGCAAATCTTTGAATACATATATTGTTTTAAACAACATTTTTAACTCAAATCTTTGCTTCTGGAGGTCCCTGGAACAAATATTTTACAAATGTTGGCTTTAAAAAATATATATTCAAAGATTTGCACAAACTTTCAAGATTTTTCAAAAATAGCAGGTCTACAAGCTCATACCGCGGCACTCGGTGCCACGCTACGAGCTTGTAGATCTGCTATTTTTGAATAGCCAAAGTATAAAATAATGGTTAAAGTGGTTAAAATGACACAGATGCTTTCCCGGTCTTAAGGGGTTAAAAGGGCTGACGGTTATACCACCCACCATGCATTCCCCAGATGGACAGTGAGTGCCAGGCTAGAGGAAAGGGCCACATGCAGTTGCCAATGCAACGCATCTGTTCGTTGGGGTCCTCTCTGGAGACCTGCACTTATTCTAGCGATCGTTCTAGAACAAGTGGTTCTCAAACTCAAGGACACCCATAATGGACCAAATGGACCCGTAAGGCTTCATTTGGAACCCCCTCAAGGAACCATGGCGGTGCCCTGACCCCACTTTGGGAACCACTGTAGGTTATCTAAGACTTTTCTGTCTCGCTCTCTAGAGCCTTCTGTCTTCTGTCTAGTTCTTCTTGCAAAAAAGTGATGACACTGTGTTGAGACAGACAATCTTGGTGGAAGATTGATGGCGCTGTAAAACCAAAGTGGTGAAGACGATGCCTTTACTGCAGAGGCCTCACATTTTACACTCCCATGGGCCGGCGGTGATGACGGAACGTTTGACTGGAGCCTCGTTCCGGGTCACACGTGGGTTTCCGGGCGCAGCCCCATTACAGTTGTAATTCACTCCAGTGCTCTGGACAGTGCACAACACATCCGCACATGTGTGGGAACGTGTATACGGTATACCCAGGTAAAAGAATGCACATGTGCACATGAACAAAACAAAACGAAACAAGACCAGCAGACACAAGGACGGACAGTTCTTTGCTTCATGTGGTGATTCAGGTTAATTGCAAATGAAGACGCTAGTGATTGGTTTATGATTTCATTATATGCCATGGAGCATTTGCAATCAGTTCCAAGCAAAACTGTTCCAGTTCCAAGCAAACTTTTTAGCACAAGACTCAAAAGAGAAAATAGACATTTTGCCCAGGACCCAAACTAACAAGCTCGCAACGCGGTGTGAGCTTGTATATCTGCTATTTTCACTACTTCTTAAATGTTTTTTTTGTTTATTATTATTTATGGAAATTATTTGATTTTACACTAAAGGATTCAAATTAGTGCTGTAACTTATTTATTGATGTTTATTTGATTTTATTTATGAAATACTTTTGAAAAATGCTGGAATTGTTTTTAATTGATGAAAAGTTAAGATTTTTTTTTTGTTTAAACCATTTTTAATCTTTTGAAATAATGATTATTCTTTTTAATGTAGGCAAACTAAAAAAAATGATATTTTCTCGCGACCCATAAAAATTGGTCCGCGACCCAAACATGGGTCCCAACCCACTGTTTGGGAAACAGTGCACTAAAAGGATTAATGGATCTTATCAAATCAGTGCTGTAACTCATGTCAAACTTTGTTTCCTTTTAGTGGGAAGAATGCTCCATGTTGTTATTCTTCTATTATTAACGCCACTAAAGGCAATCGTTACATATACTTTCATTATGATCCGTACTTTTCCATCTCAGCTAACCTTGCTCCTCCACCTGTCCCTACAGCAGTGTGTACTTTGGCCGGGTCGTCCTGCGGAGAGAGCCTCTCTCGCTCCTAATGGGAGTCATTAGTCTCTCTGGATCAACAGGAGATGCACATCTATCTTTATGCCCACCATGGCAACAAATCTGGCCTCCCATGGACTCGGGTCACTAACAGCCCCTAATAAGGAGGAAATGATGCATGTTTGATTCGTGAGGAGGGGACCTCCCTTACATTAACGCCGGCGTGCACGTAGAGGGCAAACTCAAGACCACAGACCATCCCAGACATTGTTCATGTGATCGATAAACCTCTATTAACAGACTGCAAAGTGAAATCCTCAGCGTTTACTTAAAGGGATAGTTCACCCCCAAAATGACCTTTTTTCTATTGATTAGTCACCCCATGGAGACTTGAATTCATGGATATTTTTTTGTTTTTGTCGCATTCCTAAGCCAATAATTTGATGACCAGCGGACCGGTAGGAGACACAAAGATTCTCCTTTGTGTCTCCAACCGGAACCGCTGCCTACCGGTCTGCTGCAAATTATTGGCTTAGGAATGCGACAAAAACTGAAGAATATCCATGAATTCAACTCTCCATGGGGTGACTAATCGATAGGATTTTTTTTTTTTTTAAGAAATATCCCTTTATCTCGGAGTCTAGAAATTCACCCGTGAGGCTCCATTTTGTGTCTGTTCACTCTCCGGAGACAGACTAGGGTTTGGGTCGCTGTCTCCGGAGTGACTGTACTGTGTGTGAGGAGGTGACTCCCCCCCCCCCCCACCTTAAATATAAAATGAATGACCACGTTTCACCTCATTAGGCTGTGAGATTGTGGTACGTTATCGTACGATGCCTATCCATTTAAGAACGATTACATATCGTCACGAAAATCATATGCGTGCTCCTAGAGTCAGTCAGGCAAACAATGCGCCGCAAACGCATGCAGAGCTATATATGTATACTGTTGCACCGTGGCAGCAGGGTAGTAATATTTCTGAGGGTGATAATGTTACTGTAAGCAAACACCAAACACGAGAAATGCCAGACATAACTGTTTCTGCAGCCTCGATGCTATATAGGTTTTAAGATTGATATGTCACTATAGAGACTGTTCTACAGAAAACAAATACACAATAAAGATCTGAATATACCATTCATTTGCCCAAAATATACTCTTACATAAAACGTTTAGGGAATCCATTTCACCCTGTATTTTCAAACCATGTAGTGAGTTTCCCTTTTCTTACTATTTTTGTATCAGTTCTTGACATTTCTTTTAAGCCTTGCATGTGACAGAGTGTAGCAAACCACAAGAACAGAGTGTCATATTCGCTGTCTTTGATACTCTATAGTCTAAACTATAATAACTATTAATAGGAACATAGTGTGTCTTGATATAACCCTCAGCATGGTCCTGAGTTTTTAATCCTCAACTCGTGTAGCGTTGAACTTTTCCTCTCTGTGATGTAAGAGAGATGCAACTGAAGCTTCAGATGTCTTAGCTCTTAGACATGTGCGTGTGTGCGTGCGTGTGTGTGTGTGTGTGTGTGTGTGTGTGTGTGTGTGTGCTCGTGTGCTCGCACGTGTTTGTGTTATTGCACGAGTGTACACATTATGGTGTATCCACAAATGAACGTGTGTGTGTGCGCGCGCGGTGCACGCATGTGCACGTGTCCGTGCGCGGTGTATGCATGTGCATGCGTGTGTGCGCGGTGCATGCATGTGCATGCGTGCGAGTGTGGTTAAGGACACACACATATCTTCCCAATTCTTAAATTGTAACAAACACTAATGTTGTTGAATGCATTGTATTCAACACTGCAAATGAGTTTAATTTCTCAGTGTAATTTCGAGAATAAATAAATCTTGAATGAAAAAATTAATGAATATAGGGCAGAGAAGCGATCAGTGAAAGATCTTTTGGAGATCTTCAGTGCCTCTCCCATGGCTAACATTTACACCCATGTACCTCCACCCTAGCGACGGTATTTGGTTCATCCTCAGGTCTTTCAGAGAACATACTGGAAAATAGATCCGTGTGATTGCTTCTATCACATACATTTGGATAAAAATGTGAATCAGGGGTTGTATGCATGACTCAAGGCGGAGAGGTAAGTTGTGCCTTGATAATCAGATTTCCGTGTCCGGCTCTACACAGTAAAATATAGTGTTTATTTAACTCTTAACCTCACGGGCCAATCTTTACACTTCCAGAGTTAAATGACCACTCAGGATTTCACTCGTGTATTTCTTTTGATCAGTGGTGGCAGAACAATGACATTGCCAAGTCGACTTAGATCATGAGTCGATTTGAAAATGCCCTCTGCCGTGACATTGTAGTGTACAGAACACCAGCTTGTGTCAAGCAATTGCCCCGCGGGCTTCCTGTGAGGACGGAAACACCTGCAGGCCAAAGCTGCAGCGGTGACATAACGTGACACTCATCAGGAGGGTCAATGCACACGACAGCATGTACTAAGAGTTCACAAAGGGGGTGCCGCCGGATCTCTGTTAGAAGAGCTGTACACAAAGTTTGTCACGTCCACACAGAGGGAAACCGTGGCAACAGCCGACGACAGAACAGCTCAAACAGAGGTGAGCGGCATGCATGGGAACACCCAGGACAGCCGAACAAAGTTCATGGCAAAGGTAGAGAAAGAGAGAGTGCAAACGAAAGAGAGAGAGAAGAATTACGAAGAAAGGCAAGCAAGATAGATAGAGGGGGAGAGAGAGAGAGAGAGAGAGAGCACAAGAAGAATGGGAAAAGGTTGAAGGCTGGTTGAATGTAAGTGCAGTGCTAGCAGAGGCTCTGGGTAATCAGGCTCCATCCTGGGAGATTGATGGGAGTTCCTGGCTCCGGCTTCCTGCTGCGTGCTCCCCTGCCCTGACACTCTGTTTTGTCACCCTGCCAAGAGAAAAATGTCACTACCATATTAGATTCCCGTCTGCCGTGTATTTCCCAGCCATCGTGCGGAGTGCTGCGCCGACTATAAATGGAAGCCTCTGACAGGCCAGATTCTGGCTTAAGGAACAACACCAAATCAACCGGGTCCAAACTGCCTAGCTACAATCGCATAAATTCTTCCAAAATGAAACCCTAATTTCTTTCTGCCCATTTGGTGATTAGCTTGTTATTAGCTTGCTAATTATGCAGTAACCCAGCCGGTATAGGCTCCCTGCTGCCCAGGATATGTGGCGCTTCTTTGGGGAACTGGCTGAACCTCTGCCAGGCCTTATCCAGGTGACCTTCTCATGGTCCTCTCCACGGAGTGAGGGGTAAATGGGAGACTATGTGTGTGTGTGTGTGTGTGTGTGTGTGTGTGTGTGTGTGTGTGTGTGTGTGTGTGTGTGTGTGTGTGTGTGTGTGTGTGTGTGTGTGTGTGTGTGTGTGTGTGTGTGTGTGTGTGTGTGTGTGTGTGTGTGTGTGTGTGTGTGTGTGTGTGTGTGTGTGTGTGTGTGTGTGTGTGTGCGTGCGTGCGTGCGTGCGTGCGTGCGTGCGTGCGTGCACTGTATGCTATGTTTGTGCGAGTGCGCTGTTTGTCCATGTGATTATGAGACGGGGCTGTTGTGTCAGTGCAGTGTGCGATATGGCTTCCCCTCAGCCTGTTTATTTGCAGACGTCAAAGATGTTTTCCATGGTCAGCTGACCAGTGACCTCACGGGCGTGTGAGTTCTGAGAAGGTGACCTTGCCCCTCCCCGTGTTGTGTATAAACATCCCCTGGGGTCATCCAGAGGGTGGACCACACCAGTGCCTGGGCTCCACGGGCAGCTCAGCCACTTTATCACTTGGCACTGTGATAACAAGGATTTGCACTCCGACAATGCAGCTGCAAAGGCCTCGTTATGCCCCCCCCCCCCCCCCGAAAACGACCTCACCACCACCTCCCACTCTGCCAAACAAAGTGCCGTGCAGTTTGTGTTGAACAAGCAAGCAACACAAAAGATTACTTTGCAGAGGTTTGACATTTGAGTAAACTGTTGTACGGTTCTTGTTTATATATGTTGACAACATGTGTTCGTGTTTATAGGCCTTAGGCATTGCATAGAAAATCAATTATAGGCTCACAGGGAGAGGGAGTTTGCCTGATGTCTCTTGCACAACGTGTCTTTTTTTCCAGCACGTTTTCAAATTGGAAAGTGCATGACCCAAGATAACTGCAGCGTGTCCTCAATGCAGTGTGCATCATCAGGGACAGGGTCTGACCCAAGCCTGTTGAAAAGGAGCGAGCATGTTATGTTACATATGCCCTTTTTAATTAAAGTAACAAGAACTCTGGGAGCTCTAAACTCCTCTCAACCCTGAAGAGTGACAGGAAAGTGAGCATTCTTGTGAATGTAAAAACTTTAGCTGAGCCCACTTGGAGTGAGGAGGAAGTTCATCGGAGCGCAGGTCTTCGTCAGCCCTGGTTGCCTACCCACCCAGGACCCGCAAACTTTGGAAGGCAGTTATAGCCAATTGGATTGGAATCTGAAATATCTGACTCTAACATCTTCAGTGTGCAAAGTTTTACGCCGATCAGTCCAACGGTGCTGGAGATTAGCTGTTCACAGACACACTGACACATAGTCTCTGGCATTTGGCCTGGCGGAGACAATTATTGCATTAATAATACTGTAAGAAGGACGGAGGCTTAAAGCATACTGCAGCAGTGATTGTTATGCTCGTATGCTTTAGCGCCGCCGCAAACCATTCCTTTGATTTATTACATAACATCATCTAACATGATTCTACACAGGAATAACGGTTCGTTATTGCTGTAATTTTACTCTGTTGGAGTTAAAGTATACACTGTAGAACCATTTACAGTGTGAACGATCATAAATTAAATGACTGGAATAATAATTAAGCCATTAAGAAACAACATATTTCTTCTGATTTATGAATCACTCTTCTGAGTGATTCATAAAGCACTAATATCCCACTAGAGTATTTAAATGGTTATTTATTTCTACCGCCGGTGGTCAATGATGAACATAATGGAAAATTCTATAACAAGAAGACACATAGCACTATTTAACTATTAAGATCTTACATCAGACACTGGGCCACTCAGAGTGACATCATGATATTGCATGACAATGTCCCCGAGCTCATTATGCGTCATGACAGTGTTTTGTTGCAGCGGGAGGTTACTGTGGTTCATTCCCTGCAGGTTAACACCGTTCACCACTTTGATGCTTTTCCCGTACTCCAGCAGCACGTACAGGTGACTTATGTGGATTCCCTCCATACCTGGTCACGGGCCAGTCCAATCGCTGCTCCGTGTCATCATGGGGTTTTTCTACTTTTAGCCCTCACACACCGCTTATCACACCACCCCACTGCCCATGTTTCCATACTCACTCTTACTCAAGCGTCGGCCCTCTCTGGAAACGTATTTCGGTTCACAGAGTAGCAACAGAACAGCGTGCATACTTCTGCTCTCACCGGCCACACAGCAGTGGTGGAAAGATAACTCAAATATTTCACTTAAGTAGAAGCACCAATACTGCAATGTAGAAATACTCAGTTACAAGTAAAAGTTCGGAATTCTAAATTGACTTTTGAAAGTACAAAAGTATTGGTATCAAAATGTACTTAAAGTATCAAAAGTAAAAGTACTCGTTATGCAGAATGTCCCATTTCACAGGTTTCAAATGTATAAAAATAATTTGAAAATAGCAGATCTGCAAGCTCACGATGCGTCGCATTGTGAGCTTGTAGATCGGCTATTTTCAAATGGCCGAATGGGCTGAAGTGGTTACTGTATGTTTTGTAATAATAATCAAAATCTACAAAATAACTATGGTAACTAAAGATTTCAAATAATTGTAGTGGAGTAAACGTATAATATTTGCCTCTGGGATGTAGTGGAGTAGAAGTAAAAGTATTGAAAATTGGAAATATGTCAAAATTGTACTTAAGTACAGTACTTGAGTACATGTACTTAGTTACTTTACACTACTGCCACACAGAGCCCTACTTTGCCAATAAAAAAAAGTGAGTGTCCCAGCTGTGGGTGGGTGTGTAGGCTATAGGGCTTTGGCAACGTGAGCAATACAAACGACTTGACATGGGAACAGCGATGACTGACATGATGTCCCGGGGTAACGCCGGCTGAGGTCTCAGGTGGCCCATGATGACTGGTGAAATCGGGACTCGATTCTTGTGCGCTGAAGTCACAGGCTTTATTTAACTCCTATTACACAGAGTTATGGAATACTGATTCCATCAGGGCATTCTGAAGTCTGTTATTTCAGAATAAAAGGCCACGGTTCAGCCTCCATTTACATCTACAAGCTTGTAATCTAATTAAATATTTTTTGGGAATCAAATGCCAAATTATTGATTTTGTTCATAAGTAGCCATTTAATAAGCGGGATGGTGCACAGTTAGCCTGTTATTGCAAAACAAATGCCCTGCAGGGTGAAGCAGAAGGACCAACGCGAAGCGTTTAGAGAGTCAGTCGGCCCTGCGCCATCCTGTCGGGGGGGTTTATTTTGCAATAACAACAGGATCACTGTACATTATCCCCTAGATAGATTAGTTTGCTGTCCTTTGGGGATGTGTAAAAGGAGACAGAGAGTAAAAAGAGTGATGCCGAGTGCTGACCATCCCTTATTTAGGGTGAGTGGTTGTCTCAGATGCAGGCAACGGTCCACGGTGCACATCGGATGGGAGCTGGTGGATTGGGGACATCGTCGGTACACACAGACACACACACACATGCACACACACACACACACATAAACAAAATAAACTTTGGATGCTCGGATTATCACGTCTAACTATCCGAGTGGCCTGCCAACGCAAGAACTGCCAGCAGCCACTTCTCAATGGCATGGAGTGAAACTACAGAGCTTGTCAGGCTCAATTCATAGTGTTTATTACACAAGCTAAAAGTCACTACTTATCTGAAACTAAATACAAGCTGACAAGTTCATCCCGTGGGGGGAATGCCTTTCAAAAAGGATCACGTTTTTAATTTCATTTTGTAAAGTATATAGCCAGCAAGCCTTTGCATGGCTGAGCCCTATATTTGGTGCTAAGAATCACGTGAAGAATCACGCTACGGTCACCTGTCCGAAAGAGAGTAGGACAATCTGACCCTCGCTTGCGTCCTGCCGGAGTCGTGGCTTGAGCTGGCAGGGCAGAGGGGGTGTGAGTTCGTGTTGCGTGTCTTGTGACTGCTGCTCTTTGGCTGCTCCAGGTGAAGACGTCCTCACAGCTATAATAAGCCGCCTCGCTGCTCTGTAGGGGCTTAAAATATCGCCCCCCTTGGTGAACAGTGATAGAGTGTCAACGGGGGCACAACCTCTTTATGCTGTTAACTCACATTACAAGCCACAGAGATTCCACGCAAGTTTGTTCATGATGTGGGCAGTGCTAGAGTAGTAGAGAGAGAGTAGTAGAGAGAGAGAGAGAGACAGACAGAGAGAGAGAGAACCAGAGAGAGAGAGAGAGGCCCAGCATTGATGCAAAACGTCCAACAAATGAGTAATATTCCAACGCACAACTCTTTAATGTCAAGGTGGTGCCAGTGTGACTGGGGTGTCTAAACACACACACACACACACACACACACACACACACACACACACACACACACACACACACACACACACACACACACACACACACACACACACACACACACACACACGTGCGCACATACAAAAGCATAAAAGCTCTGGACTGGACTGGACTGAACTAAGCACAGAGGGTGGGAAGCCAAGTGAGAGCAATATTTCTCCCAGGTCAGTGTGAGAGACTTTGGGAGTTCTGGGAGGTCCTTGCTGCAGCAGCAGCTGGCCCTGACGTCACCATCACAAGTCAATGCTCCTCGTCCACTTGGCTCGGCGGCAGCTGCTCCGGCTAACTGCGCGAGCTCGCGTTCGGCCTGCCAACTGGCCTGGACAAAACGTATGGATCCATACGAGGGGAACATGTATGTAAACACATGCGCGCCCACATGTGCATACTACTGATACTGGGTGGGAAGCTTGCATGGACTTGACTATGAAAGCTTCCTCTGGTGCCGAATGTTGGCACCTGGTCCCATGCTTACATTTTGAATGCATCGAATCTTCAAACAATCAGCTCGTAAAATTCAACAAGCCCAAATATTTACCCAACAGTAAAAACCCTGCGTGACCCATGTGATGCTTGTGGGTCGAGTAGGACATCTTTTTAAGTCTGCGATTAAGACAAACATCTCGACTTGGAAGCCGATCAAGTGCCACTATGCAGACATTATTTTGCTCGAAAATAAACTACTTAGGAAAAACTGGGGGAAGCCATAAACTCACTTTAACATCACCCAGAATGGGATCTCTCTTTTCTCTCATTGATCCCGTTTGCATACATCTTAAAAGACAGCATGCTGACTCAAAACCGGTACCATTAATTTTGGGCGGATATAGGTATACATCTTGTGAACAGAAACGGTTCTCTGTCAAAACGTAACAACACCCTAATATGTGAAGACATCAAGAGCTTCTGCATTGGCAACGGGTGGACTTATAACTTCTTCACACGCATGTACAGTATGTAAGGATTATCTTATAGCTTTACTTCCATTTGTCTACCAAAAAATGTACTGAAAGTCAGTGCCCCATTCCTGCCATTGTGTTCTGTTGTTCTCTCCTTCATCTGTCAAATATTTCACAAGTCTGCTGTCAGTGGTCTCACTGGTTTGGTCATTTGATACCTCAATCAATCAATCAGCCAGTCAGTCAGTCAGTTTACTCAAGTCCCGCCCTGGTTCATGGCCCTCGATTTCCTGGTACACTTCAGTGAATCCACGACAGTCACAACAATTTGAATGTTCAACAGCTTAATGTTTGTTTATGCATGTTGGGAAAGACTAAACAGTAAACAGTATGTCCCCTCCCCCCCCCGACTAGCATACTGTATTTACTCTGTCTGGCTCTTGTTTTGCTAAGACAGCACAGGCGTGAACACAGCATGCATTGAATGAATCACTCCTGGAGAATGACTGACAGGCTGGAATAGCCGTATGAATTATTGACCGTGAAGAAATTGACTCTGCTGTCTGACATACTGACCATCACCGATGTTGTGATTGTAATCCTCCCTGACTGAATTATTTAAACTTAATTGACAATCTGATGAAAACACACGCACACGTACACGCACACATGCACGCACGCACGCACACACACACACACACACACACACACACACACACACACACACACACACACACACACACACACACACACACACACACACACACACGCTGTAGAGATATTAAGGTACTGTATAGGTGGCTTGCAGGTGAGTTTGGACTGTGCATGCTTGTCATGTCTGCTGACTCATCAGGGACTGACTTCATGGGCAACTGGCGGCCCACATGCGGCCCCCACCTTCACTTAATGCGGCCCACAGGTTAATATCGGAATACTGATCGGAATACTACAGTCTATAGTAGTTTAATGAGTATTACAATGTTATTATAATGTTTTATGTCCAATGTATTTGTATTTAAGTTCATAAAGTTAACATAAGTATAACTAAATCCATTTGACATTAAATACAAATTTAACTTTTCAGGATTCCAATAAAAAAATAGCAAAATAATATTCTGGATTCCAATAAAAAAAATAGCTGATCTACAAGCTTGTAGATCTTGTCAAGCTTGTAGAGCTTGTAGATTTATTTTTGCTACTTTTGTGTGACATACTAGATTGCCCGAACAATATGCAATGTGCCCCCCTGGAGTGAGTCTGGAAATATTGTGGCCCTCTCCATCATCATAAGTTGCCCACTCCTAGAACAGCAGGTGAATGCAAGTATGTAGCATGGCCAGAAAGGCAGGCTGGGAAACGGAGGACCAGTGCTGGGAATGGTTGAAGGTTGTACCCACAGTGGGGGGAAGTGATAACCCAGAGTCCTGACTGTGTTGTTGACCAAAGTTCTCATGACTGGCACAGGAGGACATCTGTGCTGATGTAATCACCAATGATGACGCACAGAGGGGCTGAAACAGGTCATTAAGGTCTATCCTGACCTGCAGAGATACAGTTTTTACATGGTCAAAATGTTGTCGTTTTTTGTTTGTTCGTCTGTTTTTATATAACGTGACTTTATTTTGATTTATGGGTACTCCTTTGTAAAGTTCATGTGGATGACTTCAGTGAATGTTTCAAAAAAAAAGAGAGTACCATTACCAGCAATATGTAAATGATTTCTTTGACACAACATCTTCCCTGCCAATTTGTCAATAAACTGTATATGCATTTCATCTATCAGTGCAATTTGTTTCTGCTCTGTACTTCATGAATATTTATGGTAAAGCTATTGGCGGGGGCCTTGCTGTAGCACATTTGACTTTCAATGTCAAGGTAAAACCACCATGACATGCATAACCATTAACAAGGGGAATGTACAGTCTGTTCTCCTGGAATGAAGACTTGGACTTGGATCTTAGAGAGTTGCAACCCTTGCATACACAAGGAGGTCAACGTCAACAGACCAGATACAGTAACAACTAGAGCAGTGGTTCTCAACTTTTTTTTTTTTTTTGGCTCTGGACCACTTGTCTATTTCAAACAAACCTCAAGGACCGCCACTCCCCACCTCAGTATATACTGTATATATACAGTCATATATTAGAAGGCATTACACAGTCATTTCTAAATAATAAAATATTTAACGAACCAGATTTATATTTAGTTGTGCGTCTGTGATGCGCACTGAAGATAGACAATGTACAATCTCACATGTCGCAGCGCGACGCGTTCTAGCGAGTCTGTCGATCTGCAATTTTTAATACTACATCAAGTATATCAAGCCTATAAAAGTCATTATTTCATTTAAAAAACAAAATTCCCCGCACTACACCTATTAGTTTTTCTTACATTTCATGGATTTTATTATTATTGTCTCCGCCAGGCCGAAAGGCATGGCGAGAGTATGTTTTTCACCCTGTCTGTCCGTCCGTCCGTCCGTCCGTCCATCCGTGTGTCCGTCCTGTTATAGTGCCATCAGGAGGCCGATTTGTGCAAAACACATTTTTGGATATCACAGATTTGTGCAGGGGTGCAGCCTGGAAAACGCGTTTCACTGTTTTAACCCATCAACCCTATGTAAATTACGCCACTGCTGAAAAGCATCCCAGCCCAAACATTCACGTAACTAATAATTGGGCCACGCGACCCGGAAATGACCGTTATAATCCTAAAACAGGAGCAAATTTGTTTTTGGGATGCCCGGTGGCCCAGTGGCCCACCGGGCATATGCACGGTATGCAAAATGGCCAGTCCGCCCCTGATTGTTGCTGTAGGTAAAGTCTCACAATGCACTTTATACCCAAATTCAAACTCACATGCAGAACAAAGCTGCCATTATGAGACAAAAACCCTGCACTGAGAAGGCATGTGACACATTTGGTATTGTGCTGTATCACCATGAGTGGCAAGACCAAAAATCTCATCCTATCCAGCTGTGTTTCCCTTTCATTTGTTTTGCAGGCCATTTCATGGTCCTATTTTTTTGGGGTAATTGATTATGAACTTGTAACTTATAACTTTTTTGTGCCAAGGACCCCCAAATTGATATGTATTGATTGATATCTGCTGCAGACCCCCATCTGATTTTTTTTGTGCCAGGGACCCCTGGGGGTCCCCGGAACCACTGCTCTACCTAACACTTAGCCTGGGATCAATATCATTTTCGGGTTTTTGATCCGGTCAGAGTGGAAATAACTTTACGTCATCCGGTGGCCGGAACCAACGACCGGAACCACAGGCGCTGTGCACCTCCAAAATGATTCCCCTAGTTTTTAACGTGTTTAGTTTGGTGTAATTGTTTCGCTTCTTTTGGTATAATAATGGTTTGGTGTATCCATCTTTTATTCTAACTCGTAGCGCGACTAGTGAGACTAAACTAATTGATTCGCATTTTGTGGGGAACAAAAACAATCCGGAAACCAACCACCGGAACCAAGATTATTTTTTTCCTTTTTTCTAAACCGGATCACACAGCTAGTTTGTGTGACTCTACGGGAAGCACCCTGAGCTCTCTGTCTTCCCCCTTCCCTGTCTTTGACTTTGTTCAACAAAGTCAAAGATCACGGTCACAAGCAAGTTCAAGTTCCTTGTGGAAATGTAAAAATAATCGAAATATCGAAAATAATATTACATTTTGGGTCAAAAGGGTCAAATGTTGAGGTCACAATCAAGGTCAAGTTCAAAATGACATAATTGTTCATATCAGAAGTGGAGAGACATAGAACTAGAACTTTCATTTTATACATTTCATTATTATAATGAAGAGTAGTTTTGAGAAGCACTTCATACAGTAGATAACGTTTATCATTATTATTATTAAAGAAGCATGAGTATTACTGTTATGATGTATCTATACTGACCTTGAAGTGTGACTATGCATCATAAGTACTCCCCCAGGAAAGGAATGATCAGAGAGTTGTGTATGTAAATGTTAGCTACATATGGCATTCCTACTTTGCAGCACGTGAAGCCAGTGTGCTGTTGTTCAATTTTATATTATGTAACTACCACAATGGGTAAATTCTAAACTGATGTGCTTAAGTAATAGGGGGCTGCTAATATACAGCAGTGAACCAAGATGTGTTTGTAGGTATAGAAGACCTAACTTCCCGTAGAGTATTCTCTTCTGTTCTATATAGGGGGAAAAAGAGAAAAGAAAACCCTAGCCCATTCTAACATCTAATACATACGGCTGTCATTTCAGAGGAAACCTGTACAACATGCCATCCACAGCCTACTGAGCACAAACTGAGTCCAGGGTTGTTCATGTAGGTCGGATCTCAGGGTGAGATCTCTGTAACGCAAGAAGAGTTAATCTCATGCACCCGACTGTTGGCACATCATCGAATGGATCCATGACACTTGGCAGAGCTACACCCAGAGCCGTGTACTAATGCAGAAAGTTGAGTATGGGAACGAAAAAAATCTCATTAAGTTCTGAGTGTCTAAAACAAGAGTGTTTTAGTCTATTTCCTTTCATATGGTAGCGAACTTTGGAGGGCTACCTAGGTCTGAATCAGTTCCGCAAGTGGAGGCGTGTATAATTCATGACGGGTGAGGATAAAATATTCTTTTAATCAACTATCAAAGACGCCTGCTCTCAAGGGGCTGATATCACCCTAGCACAGTACTTATGAATTAAATGATTTCAAGATAAGATAAGAAGACAACGTTAATCGTCACTGAGGGAGAAGTGTAGGGTTCTCAGCCTAAGAAGATATTTGCATTGGGTCGCCCGATAGGCACGTGGTTAGGGCATATAACATGTGTGCAAAACACCCTGATCAGCAAGTTTCCGGTTCGATTCCTGGTCAGTTGCTGCATGCTCTCTCCACTGTCACCATGAAATAAAGGCATAGATAGATAGATAGATACTGTAGATAGATAGATAGATAGATAGATAGATAGATCTTTGCATTTATGATTAGGGCACACCCGCCTTGTCAAGATGTTATGTTACAAACATAACACATTTGAATAATTACATTTAGTTTCATCCCTCTTAACAAACATCATTCATTTTCTACATGTCCAAAACTGTTTTGCCGAAGGCATTGGTAAAGTCTACCTTTCAAGTTTCAAGCACAGCTGTAAAACAAATGTCACCAATTGGCAAGTGGCATATAAAGTCAGTGGAGCAGTTAGCATGTGTCTTAGAGTGGTGCATATTAGTTTATGTAAACTAAATGGCGAACTATTAGCAGATAAACAGGAGCTGTATGAATTTGAGACCTGGGCCCAGTGCCAAACCTTGGGGGGCACACTTTCAGCACTCTTGACAGCCCTGAGACCAAGGGGCACCCAAACACTGAATATAGGACTCATTCACCTCGTCCAGTCAAATACTCATCCTCTCTTAGACACTAGTTGGCATGCAGGTGTAGCTACGGTACACATGAAGATGTGTGAGTACAGAGAAGCATGCAGGTCTGCACATGCACGCACGCACGCACGCACGCACGCACGCACGCACGCACGCACGCACGCACGCACGCACGCACGCACGCACGCACACACACACACACACACACACACACACACGCACACACACACACACACACACACACACACACACACACACACACACACACACACACACAGGGGTGTACTCCAGGGTGTGGCAGATACCTTGGGGGCTAGAAGTAGGACAAGAGGGGGTCAAGGCTAAGGGGACAAAGGAGTTGAAGGGAGGATGAACAGAAGTGAGCCTCCATACGGCAAAAGATCATGGATGATGTATAGCCATAAGTGTGTCTTTTGGATGTTTGCAGCCCTATAGTAAAGCATTACTGTACGTTATCACTACAAGACGGGCGTGACACAGGCGTGACAAGGGCATGATGAAATGAAGCTACAAAATGACGGCCGATACTTGTCAGCGTTGCGTGTCAAGTGTTTCACGTGACAAGCATTACGTTTGATTGATTGAATGCTTTATTAATTGCTTTATTATTATTGCAAGTGTTCAAACTGTGACAAGTGTTGCTACAAAAGAAGGTTGAGCTGCAGCTTCAACGTTTGTCAGTGCTCCAATGACGCAGTGAAGCGTCAGTCAATGATATGTTTTTGTTTCACCATTTTTCTACCCTGCTCCATTTCATTGGCCAGTTCCCTGTGCTATTCAACCCTACCCTTTTCTTTTCTTTTTTCATCTTTCCGCTACCAACAGACTAGCACTCGTTCCCAGCCTTTACTCATCTCTGAGGAGAAAAGCCTGGTCACAACGTAATGCAGAGAGTGTCTATGGGGTGGGACTTCCGTCGTACGTATTTCCCCCACAAACAATATTTTTCGACCAATCACAGCACTTGTTTCATTCACAGAGAACGTAAACAGATTTGTAAAGCGTCGACCTCATTTCCTTGGGTGGTACTGGTACCAAATTCCGGTACTTCCGTTTAGACACTCAACTGGCTAGGTCTTGCCCAGCGTGCCAACAGACCATCTTAGGCCTGATACTATACATATCACCCATAACCACTGCTATGTTTGATCCAATTACATTATTTGGTTTTGTTAAAGTGGCCTGGATCTTCTTAGTTTGAAGATCTGCTCTTGTCTGCAGTATAAATTAGGCAATACTTTGGGTATATAATGGTGCAATTTATTTATACTGTAGTAGTGAATATAGACACATTATTCATTATATACAATATATGAGGGCACTGTATTGTCAAATATGCTTCTGAAGTGAAGTAGCCAAAGCATGGTCAGTAACAAACGCGTCAGTTACCCATGTTGTTACCCATAGACGCAGAATCAGACTTATTTTTGCAACCAGTGGCCATTAGAGATAATGCAGATTTAAAGGACCACTTCCACTATCACCCATGTGATGCTCATAATGCTCATTATAAGATGGTACAATTTCTGTCTACTCACTGTCAGTGGAGGGCTGTGGACAATTCTGATACCTGCCTACCAGTGACATCATTGGTAGGCACTAGGCAGGATTTGTCATTTCAAACAAGATTTTAAACTTTATTTTTAATTTTTTAAATGAATGCAACGATGGCTTCTATTTCAACATCTTTCCAGGAAGAGAAAGGCTGTAGTTTCTATTAGCTTTGAATCCCCATCGATGATGTTATTGGCAGGCTTTCTGAACTATTCATAGCCCACCAATGATTCGCAGAGTGAGTAGACGGAAATTATGCCATCTTATAATGAGCATTAGTGAGGACCAATTATAGGAAGATAAGGTTGGAAATGAGGGAAGTTCTCCTTTAAGTAACTTCCGCATTGGCTGCATTTTTCAGACCGGGAGCTTCCCGCTTGGTACTGGCGGAAGGAGGAATACACACACACACACCAAGAGGTGTTGCCATCCAGCCAACAGCAGCCACAACACAAAAGACAGATTCACTGATCATGATTCATTGCTTCCGAGGGCTTGAATACAATAGAACACAGACAATGACTGGCAACAGCGATGTAGTAGTATGTTAATAGTGCGTGTGCTCGTTCGCGTGCGTGTGTGTGCACGTATGTGTGCGTATGTGTGTGTGAACTGAATGAGTTGCAGAGTGAGTAGACAACATTTTTAAACCTTTAAGTAACATAAAACATTATGAGTCAAAGGGATATACATGATATATATATATATACAATCAAATATGTGCTTCTCGATTATTCGATGAATCGAAAAATGTCAGGAACTGGTGTGGTTGGACCCAAAAGCAGGAACTCAGACAAAGCAGATGAGGATCTCAAACATAACTTTGCTAGTAGGAATAGTGCAGAATTAACAACCAATACAGAACTCATAACATTACACTAAACATGACGATAAGGAACCTGACAAACAACTTATGACCCAGCTCTGAACACACACAGAAACACAGTCTTTATAGTCACAGCAGCTCATCAGCAAACCAGGCTCAGCTGATCCTCACAGGTGATGGCATTCAGGTCAATCAGACTCATGGAGCAGAGCAAGGAAGGGGCAGAGGCACACTCAGAGGTAAACAGTCACATGGGCCCACTGTAGAGGCTGTGATCGTGACAATCGAAAAAATAATCGATACTCGCAGCCCTACCGTAGTCTGACCGCACAGAAGGGATCTGATTTAAAGAATCAATCAGTGCTTGGCCATTGCCTGTAGTCAGTCAATTTTGTGTCAGTCTCAGTCGACATTCAGCTGAATAGAAGCATGGGCATGGGCAGCAATATGTTCTGTCATCTGGTTGTATACAAATGAGGAAGCGCCCCATCAGCACAGCGAAGGCAGTCTGTTGAACAAATTTCAAGTCCTTTTGAAGGGATCACTGGCTGCCAACCCGTGCCACTGTGACCCCCGCTGTTGTCAGCTAATGCTCTGCATGGTCTATTTGGGCTTTATAAATACATCCGATGGCTGCCTGAGTGCCCGAACTGACTGCCTGAATTTGCGTTCTTATGCCCCAAAACAGTGTCTACCTTTAGCCATCTTCTTCTTGACTTTTGTAGTGGGCTGGGGGGGGGGGGGTGGTCCCTGCTTCATCTGTCTCTCAGCTAAGGGGTCCTCGGCCTGAAAAACGTTGAAGACCCACGGTAGACCAATGTTTTAATCTAATGTTTTAATCAATTACCATACCAGTTTTAATCAATTACCATATCATTTGGCAATATTATTGCCAAATGGTATGGTAATTGATTAAAAGGCCCTTTTATCAATTACCATACCATTTTGTGGTTCCAACTGTTTCCCAGTGGCTCAAAGCTCAGCTCTACAGCTCCACCACATCTATCAGTGTGACTCAGTCTGGGAGTGCAGAGTTGATCTGGGATTTGGCGTCCAGCCATTGCCACGATGACCTTGGCCTGCAGCAGAGCTTGTCAGTTAGACAAGATTATGCAAAAGCAGACGGCAGTAAGACAGGTTTCACACAACGTGGGCCTGGGAAACAATCAGTCAAATCATGGTTGCATTCTTTCTGAGAGAATCACGGATCAGCTGGCAGATCAGGCATGAAGAAAAAGACTCGCTGCACAGAGATGACAACTAATGTGTTTTAGCCGCTGGGGGTGAAACATATTACTGATGTAATAATCTGACTACTGTTGCAATGGGTACAGTAAAAGCATGGGCATAGAATTGTGTTACAGCCATTAGAGTGCTTAATAGTTTTTTCTCTCGTGGAATTACATAATATTTAACACAATGTCCAAAACATTGTCATTTTGCTGATTTTCATACTAATGCCCCAACTTGTAATCAGATTAAAATGAATCGTCGTCTACCTGACCTGGGAGCAATTAAAAATAAGAATTAACTGAAATGATTCATTTGCAATGAGCTGGGCAAGCTTGCATTTGTTCATTACAGTCTATTCAGGAAAGACAGCAGGAAATCGGTTCATTGTTACAGCTTTCCCAGCAGGAATCAGGCATACTGTCGGTAAAACTGGTGTGAAACAGTGCACTGAAACTAAACACCTTCCTTTTTCTTCCTTCGTCACATCACTAAACATTACAGTAAATGGCTGGTGGATGGAAGATTGTACTGTAACACATACCTGGTTTGTTTATCAGGACAGTGAGCCAAACCAAACAGAAATACTTTCTATGTATACTCTTCTCTCCACTATGTCAACATGGCCTTATCAGGGGGCCGATAGCTGCAAAAATTGACACAAACTCTTCGCAGTTCATGTTTATGGAAACATATTCTGCAGCCAGGTGTACACTCTCTGCCTGAGATATCTCCTTACACACCCCCCTAACCCTCCTCACTCCTTCCATTGCCTCAGCCAACCTTCCTCCTCTTATCAGGGATCAGCGAGGATGCCTGCGAGAGATGAAGCCCCCCCTGTTTCTGTCTGTAGCATTCTCTCACCGCTCCTTCTCCTCTGTGCTCGGGGGCCCCTTGTCCGTGGGATATCTGTTGAGATCCTGCGACTATACACACACATCTGCCGAGTGAGTGGTTATCAGGGCCATCCACTCCCATTTTATCCAGCCGTTCATCCGTTCATCCATGGGACGAGGTTGGCAGCTGAGCTGTGTGTCTGGGGCTGTGGCTGTATAGCAGTAGCACAAGTCGCTACTGGATCTGATAAGGCTACAGACCCGGGGCTCCTGGGGTAGGGTGATCGCCTTGTCTGATAAAAGTGACTGACTCACTATACCTCACTATACCGCAGCAGAGAGCAGTACTCTCGCTGTCTGCTCTTTCAGACATAGCAGCATTCAGCAGATGTGGGCATGGCAATTTTTGCTTCTGGTCATGAAAGTGGAACATGTAACAGTATAATAGCATGTAAAATCCTGCATGGTTACTCACCTGATTCATTACTGGTAATTGTAGAGAGGTTTCTCTTTAGAGATACAGTAACTAGAAAATAACAGCAGATAATCAGCTATACATAAAGCACCCAGATTTTACATACAGGGTGCTTAGGCCAGTGGACGGTAATGTCATGTTAATGATTTAACGGGCACAGTATAGTCACTGTTTAATCCAACGTTATGTGGAAGGTTAATAATAATAATTATTGTAATAATTATAACTTTAGACTTAAATTCAAATATTAACATGAACAAGAACAAGATAATGATGATGGAGAATAAAGCTTTCACTGACAGATGCAAAACTTCCCTATAAGTTGTGAAGTGAGTGATACAGTTCATAAATTAGACTCATGTGTCAGTGCTAGTGCATTGGCCTTGAGACTTCCTGTGAGCCTCTTTCATCACCTGCTGCCCCTTATGTAAACCACTACACTACTGATTATGAGGTATACGCCAGACTTTCACCCTATTGCGTAATAGTTGGCCTTCACCATAGTTGCTCCTTTTGCATTGGTGCGCTCAGACTTGCGTCAGTGTACTCAGCATAAATCTGTGTTTTTGTTGGGGTTCCAGGGTGTAAACACAAACTTGCTTAATAGAGAGTGTGGAGTGAAAAAAGATAATGTTTTTCTTTGGCCTTGTAAATATTTGGTTTTGTATGCCCCATAAATATTGAAGTACCACTTCTCTCAGTGTTGCCCACGTCTGACGTGAGATACATTTGAGAAAGCCTCTGTCGAGGCTGAAACTGGAGTGAAAAGCAAGGGATGATTTGGGTGAAGCGAAGCACGGAGGCTAAATGAGCACTTTTCAAATAGTCTGGCGCCAAAGCTGGACCATGCTGCAGTCTCATGGCAGCTTGCTCAAAGGGCATGGAGTGTAAGGGGATGGGCAGCCGTAGGGTGCCGTGAATGCCTTTCTCATGCGATGTCAGCAGACACACCCACATGATGACATGAGTCAGGCGACTACTACGACGACGTGTCAATATTCATTTTGCGGGTGGTTCGAGTGGAAGACTGCATCTCTGTGAAAAGAACTATGGGAAAGCAGCAGTCACTGCCCTCTACATTCCACAGATAACAACTGGGTATACACGGGACAAGTCAACCAAAAACACATGCAGCAGCGTCACAAATCGAGAATCCACTGAAATAGTAGGCATGACGAAATTAAGTCAGGGGATAATGGTAATCCTCTCTTGTCTTGTGTCTCTATTTTGAAAAGGCAGTAGACCATTGTACCTTATCCATACAGAAAGGCAGTTGGAAAACAAATGGTATTTATACAGTGATGAGCATTGGTTAAAGGTAGGGCAATAGATAAGGGACAACTTCAGATTTATATACAACAGAATACCTAGAGAACAGTATCATTTATTTTTTAAATATAATCATATGGAAATTACTTAAAATGAGAACATTTCTGAAAAAGTGACAGTATAGATAGCATAATGGATATCACAGTAATGACATCACGAGTGGATGAAGTTGCTACAGTAGTTGTATACTGTATTGACTGAACTTATTAAATTATGCACTTTGTAAATGTCTAGCAGATTTACAGTATTTGCAATGCTCTGGAAGCCTTTCCACTGTACTGTAAAATATAGAAATACATTTATATTGATGATAAAAGGGTCAAGCTGCAGCAAGGTAAAACTACTTCCAGTCTTGAGTATGGGAAATGTTAGGGCGCTGTGGATTTAGCTGAAAATAATAAATAAATAATATAAATATAATAGCTTATTGTTTATGAAAATACTATAGTTAATATGACATGATGTACAGTTTTTTCTTATTATTTGAATTTGCCCTGTCTTTAATAAATGGAAACATATTTTTGTGGATTTCACAATGGGATCTGTTGCTCCTCATGTTGGAATAACAGCAAGGCCTGATTTATACTTTATACTGCCATTTTCTATGTATGACACGATGCGCAACCACATGTAAATCAGGCGTGACAACTCATTGAAGATTTGAGGAGACATGTTTTATGTAAATGAAACAGCAACATTTTGACAGAAGGTTAGTTTATATTGGTCAGATGGCATGTTGTGTGTTTGATGAGTGTAGACATATGAGGACATACACTACAGTAAGGATACCTGTAGTGGTATTGTGTGAGATGCAACAGTAGTTTGAGTTCAACTCTGACAACAATGCCGTTGGTTTGAAGCGACAGAAAATGCTACTAGCATGGATTTGACCCTGGGGGTCAATGACCTTATTTTGGGAAACAGAAAATGCAACTAACCTGGCCTTGACTCCAGGGGTCAATGACCTCGATTTGCTGTTTGTCTTGTGAGGTTTACAACCAAAGCCTCATTATAAGGAATTCCAGTGGTTAGACAGTGACTGATATGTGGTGTTGAGGTAGTTAGTAGTGGGTGGAGTGTCATGCCATTCAAGCTTTTTCTGTCAAGCCACAGCCACAGCTCTAACCATGCTGGAGTGTGATGTGGCAAATTGAATGTGTGTGTGTGCGTGTGCGTGTGCGTGTGCGTGTGCGTGTGTGTGTGTGTGCGTGTGCGTGTGTGTGTGTACACGCGCGTGTGTGTGTGTGTGTGTGTGTGTGTGTGTGTGTGTGTGTGTGTGTGTGTGTGTGTGTGTGTGTGTGTGTGTGTGTGCACACACGTGCGTGCACGTGCATGCATGCGTTAGTGTGAGTGTGTCTTTGTGTGTTTTATGATCGAATGCCATCTGTTCCAAAGTAAATGTGTCTTTGATGGGAACCTCAACAGTGGCTGGATTACTGGCACATTAGCAATTACTCATTTGTGCAAACATTGGATTTTATTATAGTTTATTATAGTTTACTAGTGGCTAAGTGGTCATTGCTTCTGTCCATTATGCATGTGGTTAAATGCAGGCTAAACCAGGGACCAACCAAGGTTATTTTAGTTTGTTTGTTGAGAAACACCACCCCAAGCTCTTGGTCAGTTGCTGTAAGCACCATCGATGACAGGGAAGCACCATAGGAAGCACCACAGAAAACAGGGAAGCACCATAGGAAGCACCATACCATAGAAGACAGGGAAGCACCATAGGAAGCACCATAGAAGACAGGGGGACAACATAGGAAGCACCATACCATAGAAGACAGAGAAGAACCATAGGAAGCACCATACCATAGAAGACAGAGAAGCACCATAGGAAGCACTATAGAAAACAGGGAAGCACCATAGGAAGCACCATACCACATAGAAGACAGAGAAGCACCATAGAAGACAGGGAAGCACCATAGGAAGCACCATAGAAGACAGGGAAGCACCATAGGAAGCACCATAGGAAGAACCGTACCATAGTAGACAGGGAAGCACCATAGGAAGCACCATAGATGACAGGGAAGCACCATAGGAAGCACTATAGAAAACAGGGAAGCACCATAGGAAGCACCATACCACATAGAAGACAGAGAAGCACCATAGAAGACAGGGAAGCCCCATAGGAAGCACCATAGAAGACAGGGAAGCACCATAGGAAGCACCATAGGAAGAACCGTACCATAGTAGACAGGGAAGCACCATAGGAAGCACCATAGATGACAGGGAAGCACCATAGAAGACAGGGAAGCACTAGGAAGCACCGTACTATAGCAGACAGGGAAGCACCATAGGAAGCACCATAGATGACGGTAAGCACCATAGGAAGCACCATGCACCATACACGCCCATGTGTCTGTGACTTCTCTAATCTTTGCTTTTTCCATTTCCATTGCCGTTTATTTCACCAAACTACCTTTCAATTGTTGTGAAGGCCTTTCCATTGGAAATCCCCTGGGATGGATGGCGAAGGAGATTGCTTCCCGAAGAGCGTGGAATGCTCTGACAAGTCTGAGCTTGCCTCCCCATCACCGCAGTCTCCCCTGGAATTTTGCAACTTCCTGTAAAAGAAACCTAATCACAGACACCCCCACCACACCCCACCCCACCACACCCCCATTTCCACACATGGACACAAGGTCATGTGAGTTAACTATTAATTTGATCAGATATGATCAATAAATAAATAAATGAGCACGCAAACATATGTTTTTCGTCTGAAATATGAATACAAATTAACCACATGAACCCTAGCTTCCCTATTATGGGCATACCACAATGGGCGAACATTTGGCAAAAATTGCAGATCTACAGTACAAGTTGTGAGCTTATAGGTTGTCTATTTTTGCTGTTATGTACAATGAAGTACATCTGGCCTGTGTCATCGAGGGCATTATTTTCACAATGCTCTGTGTCTCCCTGTTGTGTTTTCATGTATTTGTTGTTTCCCAGTTATAGTTAGTGTTTTACTTTTCAGTTGTGTCCCTGTTATTCTGAAGTAATGTTGCAGTCCTTGTTTCCGTGTTAGGTTTTGCTTTACACTCCTGTACCTTATTTTGTAGTATCGTTCCTTTGTTTCCTGTTCTCATTGTAGCTGTTGCCTGTCTTGTCTCACCTACCTTTTGATTAGTCATGTTCTCCTCCTGTGTCCTCTTAGTCCCCCAGCCTATCCCAGTGTTGATTGTCTGTTGAGTTCACCCGTGTCCTGTTATTTCCCTGTCTATTTAAAGGGACTACACCATGATTTTTTACTTATTCTTATTTTTTTTTGTGTTTTTGGTCTCCCCTACCTCTCTTCTATCCCCAAAAATACCCCAGTTTGAACACTCAGGCTTTCACAGCAAATCTGGGGTTTTCTGTAAATTGGTCTCAAAACAGGCCAAACTGATTTGGTCCCTGACGTGACGTCACGTCAGGGTACAATACCTTTTTTTTTACTTTTTCCACACAGAACCAGGAGATAACATGCATACAAACTGGCTCAATAGCGCCCCGTGCCAAACAGGACAATGTGGTATTGCAGGTGAAAGTGCTTTATAAGCCAGAGAGAAGTTAGTTGGAATGAGTATATCTGAGGCTTGATTTAGGCTCAAACCTTTTGAAAACGTTTCAGGGACATAAACAATATGATATTACATTTTTTTTTTTTTTTTTGTATTACCTTTAAGACTTGTGTTTGCACTGCACCTGTGCTAGTCTGGGAGGCTTCGGCTCAAAGCCTGGACAGCAGTTGATTCAAATCAACAGCCAATGAAGAAAAGGGGGCGGGATCCACATACAGTGGGTGTTGCATGTAAATAGGAGCGACGGGAAGCAATTTCCCCTTGAGAAATTGCGGCCGCCATTGTTGTGTACTGCTGTTTGCCTCTCGTCGGACTTTTTAGACGAGTTGCACAGCTCTCAGACCGGTAAGAGGCGTGTCCGCTCAGATTCTGAGCGTAAATTACATCCCGCCCACAAATACAGGGGTTTTGGCCCAGAAGTTCCTCGCCCCTCCCGTTTGTATGCGAGAGCTGGCGAAAACTTCTGGGAACTCAGATTACACCTGTGCTAGTTCATTGTCTATTGTTACGTGTAGTTCGTCTTGGTTTCAGTTCCTTATAGTCTGTATTCCCATCTTTTGAGTTGATAAACACTTTGAACCAACCTGTTCAGCCTCTGCCTCATCCTGCACTTGGGTCCTACATTCTGCCCTGACTCAGACCGTGACAATTATGGCGTATGATAGTGTCTCACAAAAGTAGCAAAAATAGCCGGTCACAATGTGTTGTGATGTGAGATGCCAAGATCGTCTACTTTCGAAACGTTGAAACGTTGAAAGTGGTTAAGTCTGTCTGTGGCTTTTACGCATATTTAACCAAGTATTAACAAGAGCTTAATTAGTGGACACATCACACATAACCTGACAGCGACAATGCCTGTGACTGCCTCCTTTGCTACAGTATGTGCTCTTTCTCTCTGATTGCTGGCAGGTGTGGTAGTGTAGCCTAAAGACCAAATCATCATGAAGTCACCACAACCAAAAATATATTTCCAGGTAGATGACTCCGGCTGCGTCGCATTGGAGCAGTATTATTTATTAACCTTATTTCTGGAAGAATAGGACACTTATGCTATTGGCTGTTTTAAACAAAAGAAAGGAAGCGCTGCCTGGGTTCAATCACAGTCACAGTGGCTCAAAACAGGTGCTCTTCGGTGGAACAGGTATAGGCATAGGAGCGAAGGAACCCAAAGTTCTGCTTGTGGTGAGCAGACTGTAGGGAAAAAATACTGAGGCACAATTTTCAGGTGAAAATTGTTTATAGATTTATTTTACAGATGAGCAAGGCAACAGCTGACTGACGCGTTATTAGTGATAAATCACTATGAAGTAAAAGCTTGAGGAAGTAAAAGCCTTCACATACTTAGGCAGTGCCATAGACAGTCAGGGCGGCATGGATGCAGACGTCAGAGCCAGAATCGGCAAGGCAAGAGCCGCATTCATCCAACTCAAGAACATTTGGAGCTCTAAAGAAATCAGCCAGCGGACAAAGCTCAGACTCTTCAGCTCAAACGTCAAGCCTGTACTACTGTACGGATCAGAGACGTGGAGGACAACAAAGACCAACTATGAAGGTACAAACATTCATCAACAGCTGCCTGAGGAGGATCCTGAGCATTCGCTGGCCAGACACCATCAGCAATAACAATCTCTGGCAGCAATAACAATCTCTGGCAGAGAGCGGGGTCTACCTTTCTTCTATCTTTGGTGCTCACGCTTTAATTAGGAAACCGGGCCACTCATAAATCAAAGATGGCAGCCATGTTCTTCAAGATGGCCACCAAAATTAGACTGTTTTTGCATTTCTGCATATCTTCAATCCAAATCACCAAATAGCACTCACTTTTTGAATACTATGGGAGTGCAAATGTTTGATGTCCCAATATCCAGATTTGTTCCCAATATATCAATGAACATATCTGCCAAATGCGGCGCTTTTATTGCAAAATTGAACGATTCTACTAATATGTAGAGCTATGCCGCCCCACTACAAAATGGCTGTGTACCAGCTTGTCCCTCCCACCTTCATCCCTAAGGGATGAAGGTGGGAGGGTCAGGGAACAGTTGTTTCAAAGCTGGGTCACTGTGGAGTATACTCCAGTTACGTTTAATGATGTTATGGATCTGGATAGACTGTTTACTATCCACCTGTTTCCGCGGGAATTTACTGGAGCAAAAATCCTGTGTGGGAAACATCCTGCGGGGGGACCGGAAGTAGGAAATAGCGGCTCAGTGTGTTTACATTTGCCAGCAGAACGTAGCTCGTTCGCAGCTGGCGAACGGGCCTTTTGCATGTAGTTGAAGCGCAAGGGGGCGGGGGGGCGGTGCATGGGGAGAGAGTCAGCGCACTGAAGTCAAGGCACACTACAGACTACTGTGTTGTTGACAGACAACGGATGCACGCTTATTATGAGAAACAACACAAATAAAACATGGCAAAACAGTTGCGTGCATTAGTGCAAGATGAGGGTAAAGGAAACATTCAGTCTAAATGTCCAGTAATTCGCACGCGAAAAGGAAACATTAATGTCCAGTTTGCTAATCCACAACTGTGCCAGATAATCACCAAGAGAGTTAAAAAAGAAAAAACGTTTCAGTCATTCAGTCCGACTTCACTGTAGCCTATAGTAGCCTTTTCATAAATTATATTTGTATTAGGCTGTCCTAAGAGTTTATAATATTTAGAGAAATTTAAGGTTTCAAATACAAAAGTATTGGTAGTAGTTGCTGGACATTTAGACTGAATGTTTCATTTATCCTCATCTTGCGCTAATGCACGCAACTGTTTTGCCAGGTTTTATTTGTGTTGTTTCTCATAAGCGTGCATCCGTTGTCCGTCAACAACACAGTAGTCTGTGCCTTGACTTCAGTGCGCTGACTCTCTCCCCCCCCGCCCCCCGCCCCCTTGCGCTTCAACTACATGCAAAAGGCCCGTTCGCAGTACAGCTACGTTCTGCTGGCAAATGTAAACACACTGAGCCGCTATTTCCTACTTCCGGTCCCCCCGCAGGATGTTTCCCACACAGGATTTTTGCTCCAGTAAATTCCCGCGGAAACAGGTGGATAAGTTGACACAAAATAGACATTTGGGTTATGGGTTTTTAGTTTTTTACACAAAAAGACCCTGTTGAAGACCCAAGTGTCAAACTTGTCGGTCAGCTGTTGCCTTGCTCATCTGTAAAATAAATCTATTAAATGTTTTCACTTGAAGACGTAGTGCCTCAGTATTGTTTCCCTATAGTATTTTTCTCTAAATATCCACAGGTTGACAAACTAGCCTGCTGTTCCGGACACTTTATATTGTGTAGATCCATAGACATTCTACTCGGAAATACCGCTCTACACGTTTGTTTGCAAACATTCTGATCTGGTCTATTGGGCTTGGCTATTATTGGCCCTGACACACTTGACACATTGACGCAAACGTCATCGACACAAACATCATTGACGCGAGCGTCACTGACGACGAGTGCATCAGGTGAGTCTGCATGCCTGTTCCCACCGGACTCACTAAAAACCAGGTGTTTCACCCGGTCGAGTGTAGGACGTAGCAGTGCACACTCCTGAACAACAAGGCAAGGCCCATCAGGCACACACGTCCTGCGTCACACATTGTGTGACGCAGGACGCAAGGGTCGGCCCAGGTCGAAACACCTGTTTTTTTTGGGAGTCCCCTGTTCACATCAACAGCTTTGTCATGCTTACTCCGCTCCCTCACCTCACACCACCCACCTCGACTGCTGACCACGCCCACAAGTGTTGTGTCGTTTGATAACCTGTAATCAGATTTTTCATGTTTTTATTTATTTTTAGGAAAGTTTCATGCCCCTTTGATTTAAAAACGGACTTGTATTTCTAAAACAGTCAAACAAGTAAAAACAAACATACACACTGCAATACAAGTTTGACATAAATATAGGTCACCTTTCTGGTTTGCTCCAACTCATTTTGGATGGTCTGTGCCGCCCATTGATGCTCCAAAATAGAACCAAAACAGGGCTCTGGTTTGGAAGACGTGTCAGCAGGTTTTGACGCGCACACTCGATGCCTCCGGTGTGGCTTCAGCTGGTGTAAACAATGGCTTGATGATGCAAGCGTCGGATGCTTTCAGAGTTCCAGGGCCAGGTACAAGTCTGGTCATAACAGAAACGTCCTTCTAAGTATTAATCTAATCGTATGTCAAGCCAGGTGGCCACAAATACCCACACACCCTTCAGGGGTACAAGTAACAGCGTCTTTGCCATATTTGGCGGCTACCGATAGTAGAAGAGATTGCACAGACTTTTGCAAGCCGTTTTAGCTGCTTTTTTTGGCATCCCAAGTTGTTGGAAGCCTCTTACAACCAACCTATGTACATGTCCTAGGCTGCTAAAGATAAACACAAGTAGATTGCACCCACACACACACACACACACACACACACACACACACACACACACACAAACACACACAAACACACACACGCGCACACACACACACACACACACACACACACACACACACACACACACACACACACACACACACACACACACACACACATAAGAGATACAATGCAAGGACACAAATATTTAGGAGGTGCTGTAAAAAATGTACAGTCAGCAAATCTTGGACAAATACCCCAAAACACACACACACACACACACACACACACACACACACACACACACACACACACACACACACACACACACACACACACACACACACACACACACACACACAGCATTTGCATATAAGCATTGCCCTACAAATATACAGCATCATGTTTTTGTTTCCACTGGAGCCAATGTGTATGTGTGTCCTTTATCAGTATCTTTTATCTATGGCACTGTATGTGCACACAGTAGTTCATCAGGAACATTTCACCAAGATTGAGTAACATTGTAATAATATTGAAACAGAACTGGGTCAACATTATTATTTTTGTCTATGCCTCTATGGCCGATGCTGCAGCCGCACTCAGCAGGGGGACAAAGGCAACAGGCTAAAAAGTCGTCGCACGGACGACACTTGACATTTCGTGTCATGTCACTGCATAACAAATGCTGCGTGACAAGCGTTGCGTGTGACAAGTCTCGCTACACAAAAAGTTGAGCTGGCTTCAACTCTTTTCAGTGATCCAATGACGCAGTGAAGCGTCAATCAACCACATTATGTTTTGGTTTCACTGTGTCCACTCCTCTTCTCTTTCCCCCACAATCCCTCTGTTCCGTAAACAGTTACAGTTCCCTGCTGTGCTCAGGGCCGGTTCTACTGTAGGTCATTCAGCACCCTACTGTATAGGCTCCCTCCCCATCTTGTACTTCTGAGTTGGAGACCTTCCCAGGCTTATACAGACTAGAATCAGGGCACCAACTCCAGCAAGGTTAATTGACCCACATTGTGACGTGATGTGCAAAATGAGTGATAGTTGAGTGGGGTTGGCGAAAGGGCCTACTCTGTGTGGAGTTTGCATGTTCTCCCCGTGTCTCCTAGGGTAGTTAATACCCTCACAAAAACATGTAGTAATCCTGGTCGCTATACCGCCTCCCCCATGACAGCCGGGGCGCCTGATGGAGGGGAAGGGAACTGGTTGGAATAACGTGTTCCTTCCACGCGCTACGTCCAACCAGGGAAACTCCCCCCTGTCAGGTGACAAGAAGGTCAGTTGGCTCTCATGCCTGAAGGAAGCATGAGCTCGGCCCTGGCCTCCCTACTGTGGGGGACTGGTGTAGTGCTGGTGTAGGGCTGGTGTAGCGCCCAGGATCACTTAGGAAATTGGCACCGGGTGAAAAAAATGGGTTACAAAAAATCGCGGGATAAAAAAAAATAAAAAAAAATAATGAGTGATAGAAAACGGTTCAATCAGAATCAGAATCAGAATCAACTTTATTGTCACATGTTTTACAGGTGTAAAACTGTGGGTGAAATTCATGTTTGTGCAAGTTCCATCGTTTTTGTTATTTCCATCAGAGAAAGGGAAGAAGAAGAAGAAGGGGGAGAGGGGTATATCACCATTCAGTATTTCTGGGGGAAAAATACAATAATTGTGGGTGCAATTTTGGCAAACCCCTTGCAATGGCACCCGAGGCGACTGCGTATATCACCTATAGGAAGATCCAGCCCTGCATGTGCTATTTAACCCTACCCTTTTCATTTATACATAGTATGGCTTGAGCAACACTTCAGCAGCGACTCGGCAGCAATGTACCCACGCTTGGTAGTTTTGTAGTCTTTGTAGCAGCAAAGTGTGAACGCAGCATCGGTGCCGATGTGCTGCATGTGAACAAATACAAACGTCCCCACGACCTCACCCTATACGTGGCCCCCCAAATCCGTCCCCTACTAACACACACATGTTCCCACAAACAGCCGCCATGGGAATACACAGGTAGCCATAATTATCCGACATGGTTTAGATTTTTACAGCGACACAGTTCAAGGGGGCCCCAAGCCTCACGCTGCACATCATAAATGCATCAGACACGAAGCTGAGGAGTGGGCTTCCCCCCGTGTATGATATGATATGTTGAGTATCGGGGGACACGAAAGGAACAGGTCAATCAGCCTTAGCCCCCCACTGGGTCCCCCCTTTAACTCCTTCCTTGCTCCATGCATCACCCTCCACTTTACTGTGGGATGAGGTCACTTTACTGTAGTGCACCCTGCCTTTTATTGGTCCTCCTATACTGGAAGTTTCCCTGAGAGGCCCAGGGGCATGCTGGGTCGAGAAATGAAGTGGCTAAGCTCCTCATAATTCTCAGGCCTCTCGGCTCAGCGAGGGGTCCACTTTTGCAATCCCAGGAAGAAAGATGGTGGGAAGGAGGGGTTGGTGGGGGGAGAGAAAGAGGAAGTGAAGGTCTTTAGAGCTACTGTAGAGGCTGTCGGTGAAGGCAGACAAATACATTTAGAGTGGGGATGGTAATGAACTGTATGTATGTCCCATCGTGCGTTTGCATTGTACCGCAATGTACCAGTGAAAAGGCCAGTTTGCACATTCTATCTTCTGATTTGATTTTGTGTGTGTGTGTGTACGAGTTTATAGTGTATGTTTATTTTTCTGCTCATATGTAATGTACGTGTGTCCGTGTTCTGTGCATGTGTGTGTGTGTGTGTGTGTGTTTGTGTGTGTGTATAATTACATGCTACTGAAACAAATGTAGCTTATCTACCAGAATGCAGGCACATTCAGCCTCCAGAGCTCATTAGTTTAACTCCCAACCTACACAGCCTGCCAAGTGCAACATGCACACACGCACACGCACATGCACACGCATGCATGTGCTCAAATGCAGGCACACACATACACGTATGCACACATGTGCACGCATGCATACAAACACAGATGTACACAGACATACATACACACAAATGCACAAAAACACACACACCCACGCACACGTACGTGGGCTTGTGCGTTTGCACACATACATGTACACACACACACACACACACACACACAGCTGAAATAAAGTGATGCTATCTACAGGACTAATACCGTTGAAGCATAACAAATAAACTTGTGTCTGGATATCTCAATGAGACGGCGGTGTGTGCTCTGAATGAATTTGTGAGTTTAATGAGTTTAACCCTCAATCTTGCCAGAGGTTTGAATGAGCTTAGCATTATCTCAGCTGGCACCGCTTCCTCCTCAGTTTATCACCAAGGAGCACGTCACAGTTTCAAACGGTCACACGGGCAGATTTCAGAAACAGGCCGTTCCTCTGGTTCCCCGACCGCCCACACTTACTTGTTTTCAAGTATGATTGTGTTTTGTTTCCACTTGTGTGGGAGAAAGAACTGTTTCATTTTGTGCTGCCAACGTTTTCTAAAATAAATGACATTCCTTTTCGATTAATTGTGCAAATTAGTAATTTGGATTAACAGATTACAGAAGAACCGGAATGAAAAATTGTCTCGTATACAGTAACAGTACACGCCCTCGTAAATTAAAACGCGAGTTGTAATTCAGTGGAAGACTTTGACAGAGTATGAGGTGTTTCTTAGGCATACATTAAGTGGTAAACTTCTTTAAACCAAGGTTAACCACATGAACCCTGGCGTCCCTATTCCGGGCTTGTCATAATGGGCCCAAAATAGCAGATCTGCGATCGTACGTGTTCCAACACGGCACGTTGTGAGATTGTAGATATGCGATTTGTGGTGCAGAGACTTGGTGTAGAGGGACAAAAGGAGGGGGCCAAGTACAGACAGACCCCAAAGTAATTAGGGTTTAAGTGGGTTTTGAACAGTACTTCACAACCTTTTTTTTAATGTTCAATTCAATTCAATCTTTATTTCAGACCCAAGGGAGATCCATATCACAATAAAAACACCAGACAAAAAATATGTAAGCAGAAGGGTTGTATTATAAATAGGCGCTACTTGAAGGGAAGTTGCGAAAACGTCCCCCCCCCACATCAGTTTTCACACTTTTCAAAACTGTTGCACCTAATCTTGTACAATCGTCTTGTGACACAGTAGCCTTGATAACAAAAAAGTGTCATTTTTTCCCTTGAGAAATGATAGAAGCCTTTATCCTGACTGAAAAAGCAATGCTGCGGTCCCCAGGCGTCCCAGTTTCCTAACCATTGACTTTCCACTTAAATAATTACTCAGGCAAATCAGAGGCAGGTTACACCACACAGACGGCAGGGAATGGAAAATGCTGTCTGTAACCTCTTATACACTCTCTCTCTCTCCCCCCTGTTCCCCGTGGCAGGACACACACAAGAACAAATGCTTATATGAACAAAGGCAAACAAACATGCCTTTACACACACGCACACACACACACACACGCACACGCACACGCACACCCACACGCACACACACACACACACACACACACACACACGCACACGCACACGCACACCCACACGCACACACACACACACACACACACACACACGCAAGTGAACAGACATGTGTACGCACGGACCAACACTCTAGCGCACACACACATGCATATTAACACCTCCTGGGTTAACAGAGCGTGTGTCATCAAGGCTCGTAGACATTAACTCCTCGGTGAGACAGCAATGTGACTGGACTGTTGGCGGAAGCCGTGGAGGAGACATGGTAAAAAAAACCTAGGTAAAGAACCTAGAAAAAGTGGTTCTCGAACTTTTTAATTTCAAAGACCCCCATAACTCTGGGAGTATACAAATGCAACCAAATGGACCCTATACGGTGCCATTTGTACACTCTCATAGTTACAGACCTGTAAGCCAGGTTCACTTTGAGAACCACTGACCTATAGACATGGTGAGGTAACTGATTCTCTCTCTCTCTCTCTCTCCCTCTGTGTGTGTGTGTGTGTGTGTGTGTGTGTGTGTGTGTGTGTGTGTGTGTGTGTGTGTGTCTCACTGTACATAATCACACACACACACACACGCTCGCGAGTGACGTAATGACGTCAGTCGATAGGGCAGTTTCCACTGCGTTCACCTGATCATGCGCATGGCATCCTGGCGAGCGTGTGAACCCAGACACACACTTAAAGGCACAGCGTCGGCATTTAACACTCCATCTCTCCTACAGTATACCTCCTTCCCCTTTCCCCCTCCCTCAGTCCTCCTTCCTCCTTCCTCATTACTCCTTCCTCATTCCCGAGAGCGCTCATCATCACTCAGTCATTTCATTCACAATAAATTCCTCGAATGACTGACATTCATTCATGTTACCACCTTCAACGTGTTGTTCCTTTTTTAAGGGAGTACATGGGTTGAAGGTTTAGAATTTTGTTTTTTTGGTAGATGGAACAGCTACTAGAGTTTGTCTAGGTTTGCACAGCATGTATGGGGGAAATGTTCATTAGCCTAGTCAAGGCTCCACTGTTAGAGGGTTAAGTGGCGCCGCTGTTGCTAAAGCGCCAGTTTAAAGTCCAGCAACACCAGCGAGCTCCTTAAGTTTACGTGAGGTTAAAGTTGGCGTGATTTTTCAAATTCCTTTCTAATCAGAGATCAAATCATTTGCAGCATTCCTCCTGGTACTTAGCACCACAAGGGCTCTGGTTATTGAGGGACAAAGATTATGTTCATGCTTTATTTATGGCTCAAATCTGCCATGTAGAAGTGCTTCAGCACCTTTGTATGACATTAATCACATTTCCTAATCCTCTGTTAAGTGCTAACTGAGAACTCCAAAAGCTGGGCCTCTGTCAAACAGCTGGAACGCCCCACCGATGTCTTATTTGTTTCTACACTCTCTAAATTTCACTCATATATGGTCACAAAAAGGTCCTATATGGAATTATTTGATCTGGTTGTTTATTTAATTGTATTAATCCCTCAGTGGTTTTATATGGGTCCATATACTGTAGATCAATGTTGGTCTGTATAAAGAACCATCTTAGCTTCATATGAACATATACTGTAGCTATTTGTATGTATCGTACTACTTTCTTTTGTTGTTATTCTTTCATTATTTTTTAAACCGAAGATGTTTACTCTGGTGAACCAATATGATATGAGAGGTAACTTGAATCTTGAATCTTGAATAAAATGGATCCATAAAGAATGTTTTATGGATCAATTATATGACAGTTATACTGTATAACATTTTTTTTAGGTCCTTATAAAACCTTGTACCTTACAGGAAGTCATACACACATTTCCCTGTTAACAACAGGAACAAAGTTCAGAAGTCCTTTAAACCCTAATCCAGCGAAGACATGTCAAGTTTATGTAGCAGCACTTCAATTAATAAAGGCAAATTTCTCTTGACAATATTGTCTTAAACTGTTGCTTAAATTTACATTAAACTGTCATAAAACATTACAGCAAGCCCCTGACTGAAATGACTGAATCGTGTGGCTGCAAATACAATGGAAACCTCCTGTTTCTGCATTCTCATTAAATTTCCTGTTCTGTTTAACACAGAATTGCATGGGAAATGAAACATGAAAAAAAATCTAACCTCAGGAGGGGTCCACTGTCATTGTTAATGTTCTGTGGAACTTTTTTGTAATTTCCAGGAAGATTTGAACAGAACAACGGATGAGTGGATGAGTGTGCCTTTATTAAGCCCTCTCTAGTGTATCTGTTAGTATCTGGACATTACTTTCAGGTCTTGTTTTGTTTAATAAGAAAAGACGAGACAATAATCGTTAATTAAGCGTTTCCAGGTAAATCCATGACTCACACTTCCACAGTATTCCAGTTTCTGTGTGCACTAAGTACTTGCTGATGTGAACTACCAAAAATGTTACAGAAGGCATGGAGCAAAGTAGGGAATGCATTTGAACGGTAGTAGGGGTAGCCATAACTAATGTGTTCTGTCTTCCAAAGAGTTTATGCCTAAAGAGGCACTCTTAATCTCTCTGTACTTGGGGTGGAATGCATGAAATTACATAACCGCATACAGAGCCATTAGCTAGTTCTGCACTAGCTAATTAGAGAGTTTTTCTGGTAACAAAGTCACAGCCCAAATCTGCCAAGAACCATAGCCTACTCTTCTGAGCGTCTTAATGTGAGACTGAGAGAATGAACTGAGAGTGGCGTTTTCACCAGGTTTCCTTCTGCTCTACATGAAAAGTTATGGTTTGGTCGCCATTTAAGTGAAGAAAAGGGGAATGTCCACGCACGATATGGGTGCTCTCCCGTCTTAATTATCATAATTTTTTAACCAAACAACGTTTCGCCCATGCAGGGCTTCATCAAGCCATTTAACCCATTAACCCGGAAAAGCATCTGTGTCATTTTAGATTTTAGCTAAAAAGCATTATTTTATACTTTGGCTATTCAAAAATAGCAGATATACAAGCTCATAGTACGTCACTTTGTGCCACGCTACGAGCTTGTAGATCTGCATTTTTTTTTTTTTATCGTGAACATTTGCGCAAATCTTTGAATATATATATTCTTTTAAAGCAAATTAGTTTTTACTCAAATCTTTGCTTCTGGGGGTCCCTGGAACAAAACATTTTGAGGTGGGGGTCGGCGGCCAAATGCATAGGCTAAAACTTTGTGGGTCCTTGACATGAAAAAGTTTGAGCGCTACTGACATACAGTAGCAACATACGTTTTTGAGACAACTTTTAGGATTTAGAAGATTTTTAAGAATCGGCCTCAGGTCTTAATGGATTAAGAAAGCGTTTTGTCAATATAATATGGTTGTGAAAGAATATATCATTTCTAAGTATTGGTTTACAAACAAAAGAGTCTTACAATTTGATGAACTACGTACTGTAAACTGGAGTATTATTTTTGTACTATACCTTTGAAGAAAACAAGGCAGCAATTTAATATAACTCCAGTGAAACCCTGGAATCAGTCTCTGATGCTTTTAAGTCACTTTTTATGCATCCTTTCACGTAGTTCACTGTTGAAAGCCAACTCATTATGAAAGAAACCCTTTAGTTGTATATTGTATCTTATGAACTGCATTTTGGGCTGCAGTGGCCTAAAGGTTCGAGGAGCACGCTCGTGGACGAAAGGTTTCCGCTTCGATCCCACAGAACTGCAAGTCTTGGTCATTCTCTTCCCCACCCAGATTGTTCCTCACCCAGGTAACCCTCCCTCAACAACCACCATCAAAGTGTGCTTGAACAAGGTACTGAACCCCCAACTGCTCCAGTGGAGCTGCTGTTGGTTGTACAGGGCAACTACCAGGTGTGAATGTGTGTAACTGTGTGAGTGTAAAAAGCAGGGCGTTACTGAAAAAGAGCACTCCTGCTCTGGATAAATAAAGCTTTAGAATTTGAAGTAGCCTACTCTATTGTTGAATAAAGAAATGACCACATAAAAAAAAGAAATCCCAGTTTCTTCCTTCCTCTTAATTTGAATACAGCTATTGTCACTATACAGCCAATTAGTGGAAAATAACATTGCCAAGCTCTTATAGAAGAGGAAAGTTCCTTGAGATAAATGTTTCTAACACTGAAATTAAGAGCTTTACTGAATTTAGGGAAAAGAGAATATACTGTATCATGAATTTCTCTGACAAGGCAGGTTATGTTATTTTGATGGACTATGAACAATACTACTGCATGTTGGGATAAAACCACAGTTTAATAAATGTTACACTCGACTAAATCAAATCCCACTGAATAAATGAGAACAGAAGTAGATTCATACTTAGAATTCACACATTCGGAAGGATGGATCACTGACCGAGTTGAAATCATTATTGTTCACTAAATATACTATGAATCTAGTTTTCTGCCAAAAATCCACATATCGGTTGAAATGCCCCAATAAGCCCTACTGTATTGAGTATTGTGTGACTGAGACTTAATCGTTATACGCAGATTTCTTTAGGACATTTGTCTCTACCATCTTCACCTTAGTGTAATGTATTTAAAAGGATTGATTGATTCCAATATGATGAGAACACAATTTTGGCAATGTAAAGTTTATATTCCTGTATCGCCCTGCTTTTTCACATCAAATACCTTTGCTTATGCAAATGCTGTGTGTGTGTGTGTGTGTGTGTGTGTGTGTGTGTGTGTGTGTGTGTGTGTGTGTGTGTGTGTGTGTGTGTGTGTGTGTGTGTGTGTGTGTGTGTGTGTGTGTGTGTGTATGTGTATGTGTGTGTGTGTGTGTTGCAATATGCTTTTTCACATCAAATACCTTTGCTTATGCAAATGCTGTGTGTGTGCGTGTGCGTGTGCGTGTGCGCGCGCGCGTGTGTGTGTGTGTGTGTGTGTGTGTGTGTGCGCGCGCGCGCGCGCGCTGTGTGTGTGTGTGTGTGTGTTGCAATATGCAATGCTTATATGCAAGTACTGATGTGTGTGTGTGTACGCTGTGTGTATGTTGAGATACAAACCAATTAATGCAGACGTTATTTGCAAATCACATAAAATATTGTATTTGACGATAAGTGGTAACCTGTGATTGTGGGAGTTTGGATAGCAAAGGTGTGGAAGTTTGATTAACATTACTGTACGTACCTTAGCTAACTTAGACAGAAAAGCCCATGTTAAAGTTAGCTGCCTACCTAACATGGATTTTTTTTTTAAATAAATGGTGGAGCAGTGGAGTAGCAAAGCAAATGACAAAAAAATAAGGCTAGGTGACAAACTGTGAAGGGGAGCCTAATTTACCCACCTGACAAGGATTAAAAATTAACTGAGAACAAGTATTAGTCAACGATGCTTGAACTCTCCATCAATACCGCAATAGAGTCAGAACTCTTCAGAGACCTGGACGTTATTGATGTGGTGGAGTTTTTTGACGAGAAAGGCCAAAAAAGAAGACCATTGCATATAAGGTAGGCTTTTTCTCATCGTAATCACACATTATGAACTAATTTAAGTATACATTCTTGTCTCCAAGGTGTTGTGTTTAAACAAGAAGTTGACATTGACCTCCAAAAGTTTGCGCCCAGGGGCCTCTGAATTCTTAATCCATGCTTGTTACCTTCAGCTGTGTTTACCTAACTACAGTATGACACATCAAAATGTCTGCTGAGAAAAGGGTCACTTGATTCTTTGTATACGAAACTGATCTATAATAAACTCTTGGCTGATGATGATGATGATTTAATAGTTTGCGAAGCCACCACTACCCCATTTTAGTCCATGTTAATCACTAATTTAATCATATAGAACATTCTTAAATTAACGTATACACTCTCTCTTTTCTTTCTACTCTCTAGCCATATCCTATATCAAAATTGCCTAATGGGTGGGCGGTGGGTACCCCTGTACTTTTCAGTGTGTTTGGGGCAACAAGGCATACCAATATGGCCGCCAAGTGGCTTCAGCCTTATAGTGAACGTTCTGTTATCAATCCACTAGCCTAGATCCGTATTAAAGGCCAATCACGGCTCACTTGCTTCCTTAAAGTTTTGCAAAAGTTACGTTTTTAGTAGTTTTTCACTGATTGGAACTTCCGTGATCAATTGCTCATTATCGAAACATTGTTAAAACAGTAACACATTGTCTCTTTCCTAACGTATTGTAGTAATATTGACAACTCCTTTGTACATAGAGACCAACGCTATTTGTACAATCTCCTGTTGCGTGCTATACATGTGTGAAAGGGCAACACCAGACAATGGCCTGACCTGATTCCCTGAACATTATGCAGAGTTCATATTGTGAACGAGGCTTTAGTGTATCTCAGGGAGGTGGTGATGCAAACAAAACTGACCGGGAAAGCATCTGTGTCATTTTTAGATTTCTTTGGCTATTCAAAAATTGAGGTGCCGCGCTACGAGCTTGTAGATCTGCTATTTATTTTTTAAATCGTGAAAATGTGTGAAAATATATATATTTTTAAAGCGAACATTTGTAACTCAAACCTTTGCTTCTGGCTGGGGGTCCCTGGAACAAAATATTTTCAGATGCGAGTCCGTGGCCAAATACATTTTGGGGGTCCTTGACATGAAAAAGGTTGAGCACCACTGATATAGCAACCTTATAGGTTAACCTATTGCAAAGTTTTTTTCAGAAAACTAGTAGGATTTAGAAGACATTTGTAGCCTCAGGTCTTAATGGGTTAAAGCAGTGGTCCTCAACTCAAAGTGGGCTCCTAGGAGGGGGTTCCAGCCCCCCCCCCCCCCCCCCCAAATGAGGAGCAGTGATTTCACCACATAAGTTAACTCAATAACAGAATGTGACTATTCAGATCATAGGTTTCACTCTTTCCACTGTTAAATTTTACCCAGTTGAAATAGTTGTATAATTATTAAATCTATAACCAAACAAAAATCTTCTCTTATGGGGGTCCCTGACTCAAAATCTACAGCCTAATAGCTACGTATCAATTTGAGGTGCGTTGACATGAAAATGTTTGAGAACCACAGGCTTAAAGGATCCATGTTTAGCTTATTGATCATGACTCACCTACCTTACACTTGACATTATACTGCCGACCACCGTGCTTTGTTTGGTCTTTAAGCCAGTGTTTTCCATTCTTATGGTATGAGAATCAACTTGCAGAGACTTGAAACTTGCTTGAGATATGTAATGCAACACACACAATTTCACAACGGTATTTTCTCTCAACGTTTTGTTATTGTTGCGTTTTGATGCATTTTAATCTGATTGCTTTGAAGCTGAGAATTAGTCTCTGGACAACAATGGATTGATTTGCATACGCAATTCAAATGTCCATGTCTTCTTAAAGGAGTAGTTCACCCCAAAAAAAAAATCTGAATAACTTTGGAGAAAATGTTTATGTAAGATGGTCTATGTGGATGAAGCTGATTCATTGACTGGAATATGGTCCTTTAACCCATAAAGAGCTACAGCAGAGGTGCTCAAACTTTTTCATGTCAACGACCCCCAAATGATACGAATTTGGCCGCAGACCCCAATCTCAAAATATTATTGTTCCAGGGACCCCATGAAGTAAGAATTTGAGTTAAAAAGGTTTGCTTTAAAATATATATATATTCAAAGATTTTCACACATTTTCACAATTTTTCAAAAATAGCAGATCTACAAGCTCATAGCACGGCCCGAGATGGAGAGATGAGTATATCTGCTATTTAAGAATAACAGTATAAAATATGGGTAAAAACTAAAATGGCACATGCTTTCCCGGTTTTAATGAGTTAAATGACATAATTAACCTCTCCCCTTGTTACTGTATCTCTGCAGAGATACTGTTTTTTTAAAACAGTAAGGATATGGTATATTTGCTGTCGGTCAGGTACATTTGGGCACTTTGTAGGTAATACATCATATGCAATTGTGGATATATATATATATATATATATATATATATATATATATATATATATATATATATATATATATATATATATATATATATATATATATATATATATATATATATATATTACATATGATGTATTACCTACATCTCACAGGCAAACATTGTACTTTTTATTCCACAAAAAAATTGGAAAACTTTAGTCTCTAGTTACTTACGTAGATACGTTACGTAGCTTTTGATTATTATTACAAAACAACTATTTAAACTTCAGCTTTTGATGCGACGCGTTGTGAGCTTGTAGATCTACTATTTTCAAAGGATTGGAATATGTATACATTTGATTCATTTGAAACTTGTGAAATAGGAATGATGAGTATTTTTACTTTTGTGCTTTTACTCAAGTAAATGTTTAATACCGAACTTGTACTTTTTCTGTACTTTTTTGGACTATTTACACAATAAGGTATTGTTACTTTTACTTAAGTACAAAATGTGATTACTTCTTCCATCACTGTCCAGCACTCTCTAACACTCAACATATTCCTATTCTGAGAAGCACCAGGCCCTCATCCAGAGAACTATAGGTAGAAGAAATGCATTCCTTTTCTGCAGCAATTATTGGACTCCCAAGGTGTGAAATGGTGAAATGTTATTGATTTCCATTAGTTGTTTACAAGATAGTTCACACCACTAAAAAAAATCATTTTCAATTGTTTGGTTTAATAAAAAAAAACAATATATTTTCAAAATAAATATGTTTTAATTGTTACACTAAAAACAAAAAAAAAGGTTATTAATATTGTAAAACATCATTTTACAGCACCAATAAATATATTAATGTGAAAAATATACTAAAAATGTGGCTGTACATGATAAACAAACAAAATTCTGGCAATTAAATACAAATAGAATGTTTCTTTTCTCTCTCTCTCTCTCTCTCTCTCTTTCTCATCATCATGAAGAGGGCTTCAGAGGCGTGGTTATCATGCAAGCAGAGTTCTCCTCTGGGGCCAACGCACTGTTGTGAGTAGCTTATAGTCAGACCAGCTGCAGGCCTGCTGGCCACGGTGTCATTCTGACCTCGTCCAAAATGTGGTCCAAGCTCGACCACCGTCAGGCGTGACGCCTTTCAGTCCTCGATGATGACGTGTCTTTCGGGGGCACTCAAGTGCAAAAACACATGTCCAACTCCCAGTCCAAAACCCCATGCACCTGCGTTGGCGCATCATTTCACACGCTTCTTTTTATCACTGGGGTTTCTATCGGTCAAAGAGACATGCTATGAGGCCCAATCTAGTGTGGAGAAACCAACAGCTAGCAATATTGTTCAGGAATGTCAAAAGTGTTTAACCTTTCTGTTTTTTTTTTTTTTTCTCTTAAAAAAAAAAGCCGTCTACAGTCATTCATGTTCTCCGTGTCCAGACAGATTGTTGAAAGCGTTGACAGTTGAAGAGGAAAATCAACTATTAACACTGAATATAAATATATCACTTAAATACATAGAATACTGAAAATATTCTAGCATTATAAATTAGATGTAGTTAACGAGACAAAGGGATATCAGGTAAGTATATACAGATCGTTGCTTTTGCCTTGAAGTGAACAGTTCTTATGAGGATGTGCAATCATCTCTTTGGAAAACAAAAAAAACATTAAATAAGGAAATAAAAACTGAGCTCGTTGATTACTCCGGTGGCTTTAGGGTCCACCATTAACTCGTGGGTGTCGTCCAATCAACTCGTCTTATTTACTCTCTGTCTCCGTATATACCTACATTAATATCCCTTTTCAAATATTCTCACACCGAATCCTATTGGGTGTTAGTCGATACAGTGGTGACAAAGAACTTCACCCCGTGGAGGAAGTGACATCACATGACAGAGGGAAACAGTTTCTTCTTCTTTCTGACAGCTCTCTAGACGTTGGACCTGCCATTTAAGTTCAAGCACAACAGGAGTGCCTCCTCCCCCTCCTCCTCCTCGTCCTCCCTCCCCCCACCTCCCCAAATTCACCCCCCCCCCCCCCCCGCCCCCCACCCCTCACCACCCCTTCCTCATCTTCTCTATCAGAGTTCCGAGGGGAGTCAGGCTCCCATTGCACCTCTCAAGTGAAGTTGTGGTCACAAATCTTTTGCTCAATGTTTATACTCGTATCATTTCTTTAAACATAAATCATATCCACAGCAGACCAGCATCCAGTGAAGTGTTACATAAAATAAAAACTCATTTTTTTCTCTTTCTTTTGAGGGAATCTCCCAGGTTTCTTTCTTTTTGGGGGAATCTCCCAGTTCTATCCATGTGCAGGACCAAACAGACTGGCACAGAAATGTATCCCATTCACGCGCCAACGGCGCATTCGTTAACTTATATAATATCTCTGTTTTTAGCAGCAATACACATTGTCATTGTCCATTCAGAATATATGTGTATATATAGTATATATATACACACTATATATACTGTATATATACGTATATACACACATATATACATATACACATATACTGTGTATCAATACGTATATATATTTTCCAACGGCTGGATCTCTGTGTCCCGACTGTTCCCTCTTGCTCGATCTCTCTTGCGTTGCCATTTTAACTCCTTGCAGGGAATGCTTCCTCAAAGTGCTGTGCCAAGAAAAGAATTCCTTCATGCCATCGTCCCACTCCCCCCCTGCCCTCGTCTCATCTTGGTTTGTCACATCTGTGGAAGACAAGACAACAAGGCGATCGGTTAATCGAGGTGGCGGCAGCGGCAGCAGCGAATCAGCTTCCTAGCTAGGGGCGTAGCCAGGATCCCCGTCACATCACCCCAACCCAGGGCACCACCCCCCCACCCCGACCCGCCCCCTGACCGCGGAGTGGCCAATTGGAAAACATGTCACTGGTCACCCCACCCGAGAGTGTGTGGTGGCTCGCTAAATGCAGCGCGTTGTGGGGGGCCCTGGGAGTTCGGGGGTCATGGAAGTGGTTAGGTCAGGGGAGGTCATTAAACACTGGGCCTTGTGAAGAGTCTCAGTAGAGGTGGCTGCTTACTGAGCGCAGTCGTTATTTACACCCAACAGCCATCATCAGCCGTCTGATTCCACTGATTAGTAAATGAGTGGGGATTAACTTTTTATATTTATAGGTGAAGCCTGATTTATAACTCATTGTACGACATTGTCGCGAGCCAAAGCCCTGTGACACCGTCGTACGATGGTGTAGAAATTCAGTCGGAGCAAAGCAACACGGACACCATTTCTTGCATTCACTCAAACCCGAGCTTTCCACACAATCAATAAACCATGGGAAACCCTTTTCCCTGTGAGTGTTAGTGACGTGCATGAGCTCTAAGTCTTTAGAGGCCTGGCGCATAAACACGTCTGTCTGGGAGTGAAAAATAAAATGAAATTCCCCCTCCCACATAGGTAGTTATATATATCCCTGTGCCGATGGGAAAGAGATTGGATAAGATAAACTAATGGTACAATATGATGTGTGGTGTGCTGTGCACAGGCCATTAGCTGCTCTATTCAGACTGACCCAATATGGTACATAACATATCAGAGTCTTGGTGTATATAAAAATTAGATCATACTGTAGTTACAACGTTTTAGTCACAGCTGGGCTGTGTAAACAATGTTATATACAAAATACTTAAACTGCCACTTTGCAGTAAAACATGTCAACAGTAATCACAAAGTCAACATTAAGAGTTCAGCAGACCAAGAGACTGTTGCATTTGACAGGGACATTGTAAGCACATAGAAAACCACAGACCAGACACCAGCACAAAACACACAAAAGCAGGTAAGAAGCGTGCAGCTCGACGGGAAACCTCATTCAAGGCCCTGGCAGAAGAGCAGAGACGGAACGTTCAAGTGGACAGGAGGATATTCAAGGCACTTTTGTTTTATCGTGACATAACGTAAACAAACCTGCAAGTTCTTTCGTTTAACTCAAGTTGCCTGGACTTGCAGTCTAACTGTGTGAATTTGCAGGAACATTTACAGGTGAGAGGGTCCTGCACAAACAAGCGTTTTCTTCTCTCTGAGCAAGGCTCACAGTGGCTGCAAGGGAAGCAAAAAGGGAGAGAGAGAGAGTTCTAAGCTATAGAGCGAATCCTGCAGAAAAGGCAGACACAGACACTCATGCACCCCCCAAAAAACAGATAAACAACAACCCAACACCCGCCCCTCACCATAGAGAGAAGACAATGTATCAATGCGCTCCTAATGCTTAATGTCATCAGCCTCTTCACAGAATAGTAATTCTATACAAAACATAATCAGCATATTCACATCAACTCTCATCACTGTTAGCTACATAGTATGACATCTCGAGGCTCAAGATGAGAGGATCTGTACTGTGTGATGAATATAAGCAAGTGACCGTCCTACAGCACAGAGACACTTGTCACTTGTTGAATCTGAACATGCAAGCATACAATCTGTCACAAACTCTCTTCTTTCATTCTTTTCTGTTTGCTATTCCTTGCTAAAAATAGCATGACAAGCGCATTGTGTGATTGGATCTGAGTGAAGCAGCACAGAAACATGGGAAGGAAAGTATGCAGTATGCAAGTATGCAGATGAGACCTTCTGCAGAAATCACCCCAGCCACAGGCACCGCACACAAACCCACATTGATATGAACAGATCGAAGGTGCATTTGTTCTATTCAGCGTAGCTGAAGTGACAGGGAATACAAAGCTTTATACTGATGATATATTCCTATAAAGATCTAAATATTAAGCTTATTTTAAATCGCATGTCACATTTCCCGACTTATGTGGGGTGAAATCAGTGAGGTGGGATGTTTATTTGCAGGAATCTTTTCCAGATGAACATTTAAAAATGTGCTACTGAATAATGTTTTGGCTGAGATGAGGTAAGGATCAAATAAGACATTCTACCCGCCACCCTGTTCTGAAATCAAGGTAGACTGCGGAATCATGTGCAAAGACCAACTTATGATTATGGGAGTTCACACGCCAGAGACACAACAGACAGAGACAGACACAAGGGTGACTGACTATGGTGCAGTGGAGAAGCTATGCTTTGTCTCAGACGACAACGTATTTGCCCTTGACTCAACACTTTGATGCAGCCTATTTAAGTACAGGTCAATTTTGCGTCACATTCAAGACCTCCTGTATGACAACAGGAACAAGATAAGCCAAAGCATAACATATCAATGTTCCTTGTGCTCAAGGCTACAATCACTTACATTAAACACCATGTAGTTTAGCCGTTGTACAGTAGCTGTTACTGATAATTGGCTTCTATCTAGGCTGTGGTGTTTGGAAAGCATCATCTATCGTCTGAAACAAATAGGCAACATGGAAGCAGATAACAGACCCAACAGACTCAACTTGGCTTCCACTTAGCCTAGCCTTAGCTTAGTGTGGGCCAGTGGATAGTTATAAAAACCCAACCATGCTTAATAATTACCTTTCAGCATCACATCACTGCCACGGCACTGGAATAAATGTTGGGCCATATTTACAGAAGAAAAAAAGGGGATAGTTGAAAAAAAGGGAGCTTAAGGTTCCAATAAAATATATTTTTTAATTGACAAAATACCAAAAAAGTTCCACCGATATCAAGCCAACCACCAAGAGAGACACCGTGCTCACACGCACCGCAGTGCTGGTATAGGCCTCAGCCTCAGCGATCCTGATGGTGTCTCTCTGTTTCTTTCTCTTTCTCTTTTGGCCCTTGCCCCTGGAAAACAGAGAAGAGGGCAGAATAGAAGAGAGAGAGACAGAGAGAGAGAGAGAGAGAGAGAGAGAGAGAGAAAGAGAGAGAGAGGCCTAAGTGGAAGCAGGAACACTCGTGCAGAAAATCAATCAATAGCAGTTAAAGCCAAACAGGACGCAATCAATCTACAGGGCGGTTGGCTTCTAATCTGGTCTCCTCATTAGCAGGGGGTATTGATCGACAGAACAGGCCTGATGTGGATGTGTGTGTGTGTGTGTGTGTCTGTTGCCTGTTTAAAATCTGTATATCAGGTGCCTGAATTTAGATTCACAGCAGTTACTGTGTGTGTGTGTGTGTGTGTGTGTGTGTGTGTGTGTGTGTGTGTGTGTGTGTGTGAGTGTGTGTGTGTGTGTGTGTGTGTGTGTGTGTGTGTGTGTGTGTGTGTGTGTGTGTGTGTGTGTGTGTGTGTGTGTGTGTGTGTGTGTGTGTGTGTATGTGTGTGTGTGTGTGTGTGCGCGTGTGTGCCGATGAATGAGCATGTTGTCTTTGCAGTACCCCCATCCTCCCCTGCCATAGGGTAAATCGGATGCCTACGTGCGCTGTGACAGGCAGGCACCCAGCGAGGCCTGGGCTCAGCCCCATGACAAACGGATTTGATTCAGCCTTCTCAGCTAACATGATCTCTCCATCTCTCCTCCACCGATCCCCGAGGCTTTAACCCCTGCGAGGCTCTGGCCGGGCACACACACACGCACCGGTCTCATCCAATTAAACGAGGGGGCAAATTCTCTGACCTGCAGAGAGGTGGCTTTGAGACACGCACGCACGCACCGGCCCGGCGCACACACACACGCACGCATGCACACCTCAGCTGCCACACCGCCACTGCGTCAACTGGAGTCGACAGCCCTCGCAGCCTGCGGTGAGCGGACGGCGTCTCAACCACGTCTCCAGGCTCATCCACTATTTACAACGCTAAAAATAAAAAGGGGTTAACTGCATGACACCTGTTGCTATGATTAGATGGGCAAGTAACCGAGGGCCGAGGGTCGAGTTTGTGCAACTAGTGTCAGGGTGCAGGTGGTAGCGGGTGGTCTGAAGCAAGGCCTCAGTCGTCCACAATGTTACAGCCGCACCATAAAGCACTAAAACCCGTCGTCGTAAAAACAGCATGCTCAGTGCATGTGTGTGTGTGTGTGTGTGTGTGTGTGTGTGTGTGTGTGTGTGAGTGTGAGTGTGAGTGTGAGTGTGAGTGTGAGTGTGTGTGTGTGTGTGTGTGTGTGTCGTGTGCGTGTGTGTGTGTGTGTGTGTGAGCGAGCCCAGTAAAGATAGAGGATGGAGCCTGTGCTTTTCTATGAGGCATGCTTGGGGGCCTGTTTTTTCTTCCCTCAAGACCAGCAGGGAACATGCAGAACTATAGGCCTGAAAATCGTTCAGTGGCTGCTGGCCCTGTCCCTACTGTGGCCCGCCTGCCCCCCGTGAGACAGGCTGCGTGGTAAATGGAGACGCTGAAGCACTTCCTCTCTTGCTGCCCCTGCGGTGACACGCTGGGCTCAGCGAGGAGGGGTGGATACAGCCCACGCTTTGGCCCCAGCGGTGCCGTTTGTACTGCTGTTGACTCTGCTAAAGTAGTACTGTTCACATGAGCCCCTCTGAGGTTTGTTGGTATTAAAAGTGCCAGGCTGACTGCTTCTTGTCTACTGTTTACACAGTACAGTAAATACCCCATCATCGTTCACACTGACTGGTCTGAGCGTAATGTAAGGATATTGTGGTCAGGTGTGATCAGTGGACAAAGTTTCCGATCAGGGCTGAACTGAACACATTCACACATCCATCCCCTCTTCATTCAAAACACACATGACAAAATGATAAAATAAACACATACTCACTTTTCTTTCTTTGCCTTCACCTCCGGCTTTTGTCTGAAAGGGCAGAAACAAAATGATTATGTTTCTGACTATGTTAAATGAATGTCAGATGTGTTGAATGTAACTGTTGAAAGGGAAGAGTCACGAGATGTGACGTTTCCTTACCTGCAGTCGCACTTTAGGTGCTCTGTGAAACTTAATTGGATAGTATGTTGCGAATGCTTCTGTCTGACTCGTAATACCTGCAGGAGGGACAAACAACAACACATGGTTTAAATTTAGAGACTTAACTAAACAAAAAGAACATTAGATCACTCACTTCACCTCACCTCAATTCCCTTTCTGTAACATTAGCCTTTATTTTTGAGGAAACCTCTGTGACCACAGTGTAAAGACCACAACTTTAGAGCACTCTGACCTCCACTCTGCTGACGCTGCTGTGCGCTGTGAAGGCCTCGAGACCTGGCTGCACACTGTCTGCACTTACAAACTTACACCAGCAGCGATCCATAGCAGCAGGTTTTTTTTGACCAAGGCCCATGAAAGCCTTGGCCACGTAAACATGGGTGTAAACAGGGTGTGCAGGGGTAAACAACATAGCTGACATGCCAATCCCTGCCATTTCACTTTCTCTGTTCCTGCACTGCTAAACTTGCCTCACACTGAGTCTCACAGAGATTAGGCAATGTCTCTCTTTCAGGGGAGAAGGAAGGGAGAAAGAAAGAGAGGAAAAGGGCAGAGAGAGGATGAAGAGGGGTCAGGGCATTACATTTGTGGGGGAAAAAGCAGGTTGAGCACGAAAGTGACAGGTCAAGTCTATGTGCCCTCAAGTGTCCTCCACCCAGACCCTGGTATAACAGCTGGTTGCTCACCTCCATTGTGACATTGCGTGTTTCCGAGGGGACACACTCGAGCGCCTCGTCGTTGCAGCAGCCCGAGCAGCGTTTGAGGACCACGCATGACGGGATGTACGTGTGCTCGATCTCTTCGGGATACTCGTGGTAGATGTCCACCAGCATCTCCCGTGTCTGACACATGCTCTTGTTGTATACGTCCAAGAAGGGGACCACTGCCAGGGGGGAATTGGGGGGAGAAGAGAACATTACTGTCTATCCATCACCATCATCTGTATTCTTTATTGTCAATCACACTCTGTGGTATATTTTAGTGAAGGAGCGGGGAAAACGCTCCAAAGTGGATAAAAAGTCTACAGCAGATTCAACTTCTTGGAAAATGTCTTTGAGGGGCATCGTGTTTCCATTCTATGTACCCATGCAGTCTGGTTCTGTCTCTTTTATTTGCACTACATCCCCCCACCCCCACCCCATCCCTACTCTACTTCAGACAAACCTCTTGTCATCCCTTCATTGCTCATTTCCGCTCAGCACTGGAAGAGAGCACTTGTGCCCCTTTGTCAACGTAAGAAAGGTACAGGCATTCATTTCCTGAGTAGTGCCCATTACTAAAGCTAGCTTAGAAGGCAAACAATGCCACCGATCTATGGCCACAGCCTAAAACACAGACGCTCATTGTGCTTGATGAAGAGTCTTAATAATTACTGGCAAAACAAAAATGATGTCAAACCTACTGCAAAGTCCAAAAGCCCACTGACGTCACACATGATCCCACACACAGGGATGAAAACCTAATGACCATTTTCGTGTGAATGTATACAAAACATACATGTGCATGCACACACACACACACACACACACACACACACACACACACACACACACACACACACACACACACACACACACACACACACACACACACACACACACACACACACACACACACACACACACACACACACACACACACACACACACACACACACACACACACACACACACACACCACCTTTATCCGTACAGCAACAGCAAGCCAGCCAGCCACTATATACATCCATCCCCTCTCCATCCCCAGAATAATCCGTGCCACCATCCGGCAGACTGGTTTCCCAGCGACCCCTCGCTAACTCCTGACCTCTGGGTCACCGGAGCAGCCGTGACCTCGGGCAGTGCGGCGCCAGGGTTCACCTCTGACATGTGACCCCAGAAAGCCCACCCTTGAACAAGGGCCCTGCTTCTAGCCTAAACGCTACAACAACATCCTCTGGCACTAAACCACACCGCCGTGCACTATCACCACCTCCACCACCACCGCCACACTGACACCGCTGTATTCAGTCAGTGACTTTACTCTCAGGCCCTTTTGTTTTGGTCCCAAGCAGACCTGGCCGACAGATGCAGAGGTAAACAGTGTATTTCATATAGCAAAAGTGATGGGTCGCACTCAACCCATCAAGCTAGGATAGCCGAAACGTTTGTCCTTTGTAGCCTAAAGACATGGAGAAGAAATAACAATAAAAAAGTTTACTCACTCTTGCCATTCTGAGTGCGGCCCATCACTTTTGTAATACGATATTGACCTAGGATATCGCACCAGAGGAGTCAGAGCGCGGTGGTAACAAAGAGTTTATCTAGCATTTCATATAGCGCCTTTCTCCAAAGTTCTTTACAAAGTGCATCACATTCACACACACATTCACAAACCAACGTCGGAGGAAACCATGCAAGGCACCAACCTGCTCATCAAGAGCAGTGAGGGATCAAGTGTCTTCCTCAGGGACACTTCGACACTAACCCAGGGGGAGCCGGGGAATCGAACCGGGAACCTTCCGATTCCTAAACGGCCACTTTAACCTCCTAAACCACTGCTGCCCCAGTGGATGAACGATGGTCACAAACTAACAACATGCAGACAGTCAGACACCTGCTCAAATAAGAGCCATCCTGGTCACAGACTAGAATGGGTGCTTGTTGGCTGGACAATTGACTCAAAAGACGAAGACTTTTAAGAAACAACCAAATCTCTATGTTGTTTTGTTTTTCTTCAGTGAGATACATAAGTTATGGCTTTTAGGTGGTGGAGCGTGTAAAGGAGTCTGCGTGGTTAATGTGTTTCTGATTACATTTTTGTCTGGCTGTCTGACTTTTTGTGTTTGAAGGTCAGTTGCTGCCTTTGCACAGACAAAAACAATTACATATTCATATGTGATGCCACAATAGAAAGTATTATTTGGGCTGTCTGTCTACTATCAAAGAACCTAGTCTAATCTTTGCACAGACATAGATAATGAGTAAACAACACAAACACACTGCCATGCGTATGGCCTTGGACCAAGCTTGACTGTCTGTTGCATCCAATATGAACCGTCCAGTTAGATCACACATTGTCCAGTGTCCAGCACACTTGACAAAATATGTAAATAAATACATAAAATAAAACACAATAAAAAGGACCCACAAAGCATTATTTTTGAAGCCTTCACGTGGGAACCATTCCTCCTATAAACCGTTGAGATGAATCTTGCACTCTTTTATGGTGATTCCAAAGTCCCATATCAGACCTTTCACCTCTGTGCTGTTTATTTCTATGGGAAACAACCCTGTAGCTATAACAGTGGTATCACCTGCCACTGTCAAGAACTAACACACACACACACACACACACACACACACACACACACACACACACACACACACACACACACACACACACACACACACACACACGTGTTTCTGTGCCTAAACTAGTTACATTTGTTCTCAGAATATAGAGAAATGAGTGTTCCCTTTTTGACCGCTAGGTGGCTCAATGGGCGCCTAACCCTGTAGATGTAGGCTACAACAGATGATATAAAAGTTACAAACTGTTTTAATGGGGGTATTTTAGATAGAAAGAACACTTACCTTCATTTTTACTCTTCCCCACCTCCTTGTTTAGACTGGCAGTCTGTAAAAGACGCACATGACACCAATCAAAAACAATTAAGCATTATAGCCTAAAACAGCCTTTATAAACTGCCTCTATAAACATAAAAAATAAATCATATTTTACATGCATGCATGGCGTGAATCAGTGTAGACTAGGCTATATATCGATTTCACCATGACTACTTATATTTCTATAGGCGGTTATTACACTGTAAGACACACAGAGTGTCACTTTTCCCGCCTCATGTGAGCAAGTGCAGCATCAGGACACACGCACCACAACGGTAACCCTAAGACTCGCCCCAAAACACAATCGCCCCCAGCGGTTCTTGTATTCTTATTTGTTTGTACTGAGGATAAGGTTAGAAATACGTTTAGGTTTAGGCATAGTTTTACTGAGGTTACGTTTAGGAATAAGGTTAGGCATAGTTTACTGAGGTTACGTTTAGGAATAAGGTTAGGTTTAGGCATATAGGCTAGTTTCCGAATAAGGTTAGGTTTTGGCACCGTTTTACTGGGTTACTTTTAGAAATTAAGGTTAGGTTTAGGAATATTTTTTACTGAGGTTACGTTTAGGAATAATGTTAGGTTTAGGCATAGTTATACTGAGGTTAAGTTTAGGAATACCGGGTGGCGACCGTTCCGAGGACGCCGGATTTGCCCCGGGGCGACTGTGTTTTGGGGCGAGCGTTTTGTCCTCTTCACCACAACCCCTGCAGTGAGAGTCTTAGTCATATTATCTGTGAGGCTGCAGCCTGCAACAGACTTTAGGTATTGCGTGAGAAACCGGTCGATTGTGTCGTGTCGTGTTGTGTTGCATGCAGGCGTGTGACAGACAGTCCCTTTAGAACAGAGAGGGGTGTCTATATACACGACTTGTATGAATAGTTATAAGAATTACTATAAAAGCCTCAACTAAAGGTTTTTTATAACCTAAATAATACATATAAATAGCGGTCCTATACGTTTAAGTGAGTTCACACCGTGGCTGTTAAATGGAAAGAAAATGAGATAAGAACTCTCTATCAGAATATTTTGACACTGTTCGATAAATACTTTGGTTTTTTTTAAATAAATGACAACAAAAAAACTACAATGCGATTGTAGTTGAGCACGGCTATAGTTAATGTCACTCACTGAAAGAAGCGCTCAATGGTGATTGAAACAAGAACAACTTTATTCTACTTTTTATTCATGCATATCTAAACAGCAGGACTCACCTTGACAGTGGAGATATGAAGAACCGCTGCCAAAAGGATTTGTATCAAACTGACAACACAGTTCATGGTTGTAATTCCTAAAGGGATATAATATACCGGTTGTCTTGAAATCTCAGCTGTCCTTTTATTGATTCACAATTTAAAAAAAAACAGACACACACACCAACAAAAAAACGCGAAGTAGTGGCTGTGTAACAATATCTTGAGTATCTTGACTTCAAATCAAAAGCATAAATCCATATCGTCCACCCAGGGAAGGCGAGCCACCTGAGAGGAATCCGTCAGAAATAACGTGTTGAAATGATGTCTCCAAAGGGAGCCTTTTAAAGGAGAGCGCACCAAAAGAAACGTATCATCCAACAACATGCGTCGGTCATCCAATAACAAAGAGAAATTCTCTTGTATTCTTGTATCCACGTTAGAAGAAGAGGAACAACACCTTGAAAAAAAAATGAGCCAAATCCTCCCCAAAATTAATGTTTTCTGATCAAAAATAAAATGACTGCAGCGTCACAGCAACTTTACGCACTGGTCCATTGATCACAGACAGGAGCCAAAGTCAGGCACTGTTTTGCCGGCGTGTAAAGAAAGTGATCCGTTATCAATCCCTTCTTTAGAACCGCCACTGGAAACCTCTCCCTTCTCTTTTATTTCAATAATTCACTCCTTTTTCCTTTTGTTAATATGCCTTTGTTTTCTTGTTCAAGCTTTTTTTGGGGGCATCCGTCCGTTAGGAAAAAGGGAGAGATTGTCCGACGTGCACCTTCTCTCTGTCTCGCTTGGTGTATTCTGTTTTATGTTCATGGGTTATTAAATTGGATATCATCAGGCAACAAGGGAGAGCGAAGAGCGAGCGAAGGCAAAGCACGCCATTGGCTACAATGGGGTTTGGTGGGTGGAACCCAGGCTATAAAGCATTGCTCTGGGAGCCTTCAGTATCCAACAGCCTGTGAGCTGAGAACACCAGTGTGGTGTGATAGGGCTAACAGGATAGGTGGGCACTATAGGGACATCTGGGCACACGTAAAATTGGCTATTTTGTCACAAAATGTTACAAAATAAAACATTTGGAAAATGTTATTAAGTAAAGTAAAGTATACATGATTAGAACATGCTTAAACATTCGACAATTAAGGTCTAATATTTTTTCAATTGCTACAAAACCTGTATATCCTGTCATTCTGGGGCATAAACAAGAAGTTGAAGGATACAATTAAGTCTGATAATGATGTACAGTGCATGTTCACATGATGTATACTTCACATTACTTATTATTATTATTATAATGATGTACAGTGCATGTTCACATCATGTATACTTTACATGACTTAATTATGACTTAATATTTTTCAAATATATATATTTTTTAAAAATATTTTGGACAACATTTTACATCGAGGTGCCCAGATGTCCCTAGTGCCCACCTATCCTGTATTCGTAATAGGTACCAATGTATTATTTGAGCTCCAATCGCTATAGATTGGTGTACATTATACGTAAGCTTTGGCTTATAGTGATGCCTTACTCGTAGGGTGGAGATTTTATTAAGAACACTTAATTAAACAACACGTTTTATTTTAGAAATGCTGTAGGCTATGTGTCAGTTTGGTAGGTGAAGGAATCAGAGCTTCCTAACTAATTAACCAGTTACTGTGTGGGAAATACTAAACATTTGATCTTTAAGAAGAGTAAGAGTGATGAATATATAGCGTTCTCTTGAAAGTTTATTAAGCCAATGCATTTCTTTCAGGTCAACCGTCAAAATAATAATGTAATTTACCAGTTTAATAAACATACAAATGCTGAAATTTTAAGTATTTTCCAAATATGAATTCCTTTATTTGAACAAGCATTACCAAAATGGTCACTGCCTTAGGCTAATAGCATTTACAAACCAAACTGACTTGCTCTCAGTGTTACCAATCATGAACTTTAATATACTCATTCAGAAGCCTCAGTCAGTGAGGACAATATTTAACATTTAGCCCCAACAGTAGCAGTGGTGGAAAGTAACTAAGTACAGATTTTAGGTATCTTTATTGGAGAATTTCCAATTTTCAATACTTTTGCTTCTCCTCCACTATATCTCAGAGACAAATATTGTACTTTTTACTACACCACAATTATTTGAAAACTGTAGTTTTGAACTTGTGAAATGGGACATTCTGCATAATGAGTATAGCCTACTTTTACTTTTGGTACTTTAACTACATTTTGATGCCTGCTTTTACCGGAGGAAAAGTTGAATACCGGACTTTTACTTGTAACTGAGTATTTCTAGATTGTGGTATTGATACTTTTACCTAAGTAAAAAAAAAATTGAGCACTTCCACCACTGAACAGTAGCCAAGTGGATCTATCTCCATCTCCCCGGTCAGCTTCAAACGGACAGTATCACAGACCACAGTTAAATTCAGTCTCCTCCTAATGCACATGAAGACAGACTGTGTCCCATGCAGCCCAGACCAACAGCACCACCTCCTTCCCTTTTGTTCCCCAGAAGAAGCAGGCTTGTTCCCATTGAGAACTGGACTGCTGCGGGTATTCAGCCTCCAAAGAGATGGGTCAGTGCTCTCTCTCTCTCTCTCTCTCTCTCTCTCTCTCTCTCTCTCTCTCTCTCTCTCTCTCTCTCTCTCTCTCTCTCTCTCTCTCTCTCTCTCTCTCTCTCTCTCTCTCTCTCTCTCTCTCTCTCTCTCTCTCTCTCTCTCTCTCTCTCTCTCTCTCTCTCTCTCTCTCTCTCTCTCTCTCTCTCTCTCTCTCTCTCTCTCTCTCAAGAGACTGCTTCACTGGAGACACTCCACACTAGTTTCCATGGTTCCTGGACTCTCCAGCCTCCCTCTCTTTCTTTGCTGTTGTCTTTGCTCGCCTCTTTCTCACGTGAGATGAGATTCGCAGCGAGGACGGGGACCAAGGCTGATGAGCACCTCTTTGTATTTACTATAGTTTCCAAAGTAGTTTCTGTATCAATTTAACAAGTCTTTCTGCACAGTAAAAAAAAGAAGAAGAAAAAAATATCATTCTGGTATCACTGACTGACCAAACAATTGAAATTAAGATATTTCTTACTATGATATAACTTGTGTTTTAATCCGTGCAGAGACATGGTGTAACCTTGAGATTAGCAAGAATCGACCATGGAAAAGTACACCAACTAACAAAAAGAAAAAAATGCCTGAGAAGAAGTTGACTATTTGTACCACAAAGAAAAATTTCCATTGCCAATGTTTGATGAGCAAAGGGCGAGGCATTTAGAATAATCCACATGCATGCATAGAATGCAGCATTCAGCCCCACACTCCCTTTCCCTTGCATGGGAAATCCTAAAGTAGCAAAAAGTGCTTATGCCCGTATTATGTCACAAGTAATCAGAGTATATCTGACAACACATGAGAAAACAATTTGATTTCCTCTGGTCTCTGTAACTGTTAGCCACTTAAGCCCTGTATGGCTACTTCATTGCGAAAAACGAATAGCTGAAATGACTTATCTACTGTACAAGCTCACAAAGTGTCGTTCTTGACATTTTTTGAAAGATCTTGCCTACAGTATAATGACATGTCCCAAACCTCAGTATAGGGACTCAGGGTGAAAGTGGTTAAATCAGTCAGTGCAGCGGCGGCCCTTTGTTCTAGTACTATAATCATCAGCTGTGTTTCTAGAATGACTGCTTTAGAAGAGATTCACGAAAAGCCCTGGTTTTCATCAGCATGACTTCACAGTTGTTGGACTGGATTCTTCCAGACTGATATTTTTATCTATCCTGTAGAGGACACTGTAGAGTCAAGAGTCACTTAGTGGTGAAATAAAAAAGTTTCCAGATTGTGAAGGGGGCATTTGCGCTCAAAAAGCCATCTAATGTGTCCATTAAAAAACCACAGCTGGCTGTTACAGTTACCTTCATTGATGTGATAGGCATCGTGTATTAAAAGGATGCCAGCTCCTTACTGTATATCCAGTGAGTGTATATTATACACATTCCACTAAATATACACCTATGATCTACACATGCACGCACACGCACACGCACACACACACACACACACACACACACACACACACACACACACACACACACACACACACACACACACACACACACACACACACACACACAGCACTCAGCTGTCTCTAAGAGTAATGAACCTTATCAGCATATCAACATGTGACTTGCTGCACGCACCACTAGAAGAAAATATCACTTTTAGTTAATGAATGAACAGATAGCACATATGCGGCACTATGAAGAGATGGCTGTACGGCATGGTGTACAGTATGTGTTAGGAAGCAGGGGGCCACACCTTGACATATTATCCCCGTTCTTTCCATGTGTGTCTCGGGTCTGCTCTTTGTCAAGGTCCCGTCTACACCGCTTTTATCGCTCACCATACACTTAGAAGTCTGCCGTTCAATGTTGTTGTGTCTCTGAGGATTCTGATACCGCACCAACTTGGACAAGAGGCATCGATACAGTCTACCGTATTCAGAGAACTGTCTACGATACATAGTACAGTAACTGATACACTGTACTGTGTACAGTGCTGTGTACAGTGTATCCTGGAGGTTGTGATAAACGTATTGAGCTGTGGATAAGATTGACATTGATGTGATGTCCAACGCTGCGAGTCTAGACCAAGTTCCTTCACCCCGCCCAAAAATATGCGAAGGTCAAGTCGGGAACCTCCACGCCACCCCGAGGAGCTCTCTCTGCCCGGCCCCGAACTTTCCCTCGCATGTAATCCTGAGGGTCGGGTTGAGGCCCATAAGACCTCTCACATGCTTTCTGCAAAAATATTTAGTCTGGGCCCAACGTCCAGGGGAGTCGCAATGATAACATGTGCGCCGGCAGATCAAGACGGAGGATGGAAAATCCATCACGCCGCATACAAGTGCACAACGGGAGGAGGGCAAAGGATAGAGAGGAGAGGAGGCGGGAAGTGATGGATGAAAATGAAAACGGGGCTAAAGATGACAGGGAGTCCCTCTCTGCGGTGATGTAACCCAATCTGTAGGGTGAGGAGGACAGCTCGTCTCCCCGGCACACAGCAACAAACTCCTTCAGCTTGCAGAGGTTTAAGGTTTTAATTGAAGAATAACAAGCGAGTGCGTCTGCCTCCCGTAAGAGCCTCCCTCCTCTTTCTGCTGATGCCACGAAATCCCATCGGGGTTCCGGGGCCAGGAAACTTAATGAACTCTCTTCCTGTCCCATCAGCATTAACACCCACACCAAACATACACACAGGCACAGGCTGATGTTTGTGTGTGCTTCTGGACTCTTGCTGCCGGTAAACCGCGAAAGCCCTAATCGTCAGCTGTACGTGTCATGACAAGATTGATCACAATATCACAATAAAGTGTTATCCTTCAACGTAATCCTGATCTCTAATCAGGGGGACAGTTCCAGTGGAATTCAACAGGCTCATTGGCTAGCGTTGCCCCCGGGTATTAGATTTATTTTTCATGGTTAGTGGGTCAAAGCAAGACAAATAACCGTAACTATGGCCCAAAAGACCACTAACCATATAACAACGAGTCATACAGTTAATGTGGGATTATTTATGCATAATTATGCAATTTTAGATATTGTATCCTTGAAGTTTTAATATTATATATATTTGAAAACCATAATAAGACTTTTCCACAAATATATAATCCAATAAACAAAACATTTGAGATGTTATCCATATAGCTACAGTTACATTGCTTTACCAGCAATGTAATCATTATAGTCATATGCATTTCAGCACAGTCATCTGAACGACCAAACCCTTGGTGCCATCAGCTACTATGAAAATGACTTTAAAGAAGAAATTGGTCACTTGTGAGTCTAGACCAGTGTTTCTCAACCTTTCTTTGGGCCAGTGCCTTCTATCCAATATCCATCCAGGTCCCTTACCGCCCCCCCCCACACCAAATTAAAATGTAAGCTTTAGTTTTTATTGTGTATTGTGTTGCTTATATCACTTTGAAAACATCTCATCTATTTCAACATGTTACATTAAACTGGACTGTTTATCATGCAAGTATTACTTCCCAGGGAGAGAAAAAAATCCTGTTACAATTATAAGTAGAATTGTATATGGATGTCAGGCCCTGTCATCAGGCCCCTCTTACAGCATTGAATGACAGGGCTGTCATGGAACCTGTCATAGGCCCTGTCGTGTTACCATGGCATGGTACCAGCCCTAGCTGTCACAGGGATGCTAGGCCTGGCATGCCTGTCACACAGTACTGTGAGAGGGGCCTGATCTGACCGGACCTGACATCCCTGTGACAGGGCTGTGACAGGTATGTAAAGGCCCTGTCACAGCCCTGTGACACGATCCTGACCATGATTGTATGATACTGATATGATACTGACCATGATACTGACAACATCAGTATCATGTCAGTATCATGGTCAGTATCATGGTCAGTATCATGGTCTGTATCTGGTCAGTATCATGGTCTGTATCTGGTCAGTATCATGATACTGACATGATACTGACCATGATATGGAGACACAACCCGAACATCTCTGTACGCCCCCCTGGGGGGCTGTAACGCCCTCGTTGAGAGAAACACTATTCTAGACGTTAGGTCACACATGAATTAGTGTAGGATAATGTGTTCTTGTGTTAAGGCAAGAAAACCATATTTAATGTAATTACATAATGCAAGTCAAAGTGACGCATGTGAGGTCTCAGCTTGCTTTGACCTGAATAAATAAATGAATAGATAGATCTGAAAATGAACATGCTCCTCTGGTGTGCTTTCCTACTGCACATCCCAGTGAGCCATAGTCGGCTATTAGACCTCCGTCTAAAACGGGGTTATAATTGGTCCAACAGTGAACGGGGCGGCCATAGCTGAGTGGTTAGTGAGCCCGCCTAGGGAACCAGCTGGCCCTGGTTGCCCCAGGTTCGATTCCAGGCTATCCCAGCATATGTGCCGATGATATGAAATTTGTCCCTGAGCAAGACTCTTAACCCCAATTGCTCACAGGTTCTCATTGGAAACAAGACCGCAAGGACTTTCATGAACGACCTGTTAAAAGGAATTATCCTTATCCTTAACGTTTTTTAGACGTCTAGGCTTAGCCTAGACGTTGATTAGCTGAAAAATGCTCAGTGGGATGGTTTAATCATTAAACCATCCCACTGAGCATTTTTCGGGCTATTAGACGTCTAAAATACGTCTAAGGGCTAGTCTAAAACGGGGTTATAATTGGTCTAACAGTGAACGTTTTTTAGACGTCTAGGCTTAGCCGTTGAAATGACGTCTATAATATAGACGTCAATATATAGACCATATGTGATATGATGTCACAAGAACATTATTATAAACTGTGTGAATTCAACTAAGCATTAATGCTTAGTTGAATTCACACAGTTTATAATAATGTTCTTGTGACATCATACATGTCACAAAGATACGTTGAAAGTGTTCCAAAGACTAAAGCAGATTGAAGTGTTATGGCTCAGGGCAGACACTCAAACTTCAAGCAGAGTATTGCTAATGCCTGTGTATGACCCTAAATGACCTAATTGCCATTTCAAATATTGTTTATATAACTCTGGCTGGCGGTGACGGTCTGCAACCCTGGGCATCAAATGGTGTCAAATCCACAGTAGTATTAAGGGCACCATTATGCTAATTAGGTCATTATATGCTAATATGCTAATCATGTTAGCATCCACCATTTTGTTTATGACGTCATATTTTGGTGGGTGTGTCTGGGGGCATGTCTGGGCATGTCCCTCCCAGGGGTGTGTCTGGGGCATGTCCCGGACATGTCTGAGGCAGCGTGATCTAATATGAGAGTGACGACACTATAGCGTTGACTCCCATTGTAAGAATGGAATGCAGAAATGCTCGTGCCACTGTTTGGAACTATAGCCCATAGCGGCCCGCTTTGAGGCGAGATTAAAGCGTGTCATAACTCTCTCTTTCTATGGGTCTGGTCTGAGGTCCCCAGTGGAAAGGGAGGGGGAGTGGGTGGGTGTGTCTGGGGGCATGTCCCGGACATGTCTGAGGTCCCCAGCGGGAGTGAGGGGGAGTGGATGGGATTTGGGTGGGGGGCATTAGATCATTAAACTGTAAATATTTATTCATAGTAACATACCACCTATAGTGGGATTCCGGGGGATAAGTTTGAAAGTTATTGAGTTAAAACATTTTTCCTTCTCTGGTGAGGAGAACTGAGAAGCCTACAATATTTTAAGGAATACACAGTATTATAACTTAATGCCTCTCAAACTTATCCCCCGGAATCTGCATCCCCCTATAGCTAGTATTATACTATGAATAAAATGTTTAAAGTTTAATGATCTAATGTTAAAAATCGGTACTGTTTTTTACTGACAACATGTTCATATAATGGGTTGTTTTGGTAAATATATTGTAAATTGAATATGGCTAGCACTATATCCTCAGGTTTACACAAAGTGCAGCCATAATTAGGCTGGTCTAGGGCCTAGGCTACATAAAAAAAAAAAATCTCCTTAGTCCCACAACATACCCCTGGGTACCTTCCATGGTTTATAGTATTAATGACTTTAATCCTATAATTAGTAGTATCTTACATGTTTTAAGTAACTTCTTTTAATGCTTTTTAACGTAATATTTTATCTGACTGCAACCTGCTTGTTTACACTGTATAAGCCCGGTGAGTGGGACATTTTTTATGAAAAACTATAACTGCAATTATAACATGTAAACACATTTTTATCAGTCTCATTCTTCCTTACACATTATAAAATAATACAGATACTTATGAAAGTAACTTGAAAGTAACTTGAAAGTAACTTATTTAGTTATCTCCCTTTTAGAAACGTATGTTGCTACATTTTTTAAATAAGGCTATAATATGACCCTTGAATCAAACAGTCTGCTTTGTATTATACTTTACAGTTAATTTGCCTGCCAATAACGCATATATGCGTTTTTTTAATCCATCACTTGCCTGCCAATAACGCATATATGCGTTTTTAGAAAAAAAAAAAAAAGCTGGTGAGTTAATTGCATGAACTAAACTAATATAGGCACGCATGGTTTTAAAACTCACTCACTAGGTAACTGACATGGTCAATAATAAGCAATATTAATGAACAATTTGTATTGTATGTATGTATGTATGTATGCAGTACCAACCCCCTCAGATTTTAATGTAATTTAAAAACAGGTGGATTACTGCAGTAATCTATTCATTTTAAAAATGAATATTGAAAAAAAAATTATGCCAGAAGATCGGGTGTCCATTTTTACTCCACTATTTTAAGGAATACACAGTATTTTAACTCAATAACTTTCAAAATTATCCCCCGGAATCCCACTATAAGTGGTATGTTACTATGAATAAATATTTACAGTTTAATGATCTAATGCCCCCCACCCAAATCCCATCCACTCCCCCTCCCTCCCGCTGGGGACCTCAGACATGTCCGGGACATGCCCCCAGACACACCCACCCACTCCCCCTCCCTTTCTACTGGGGACCTCAGACCAAACCCATAGAAAGAGAGAGTTATGACACGCTTTAATCTCGCCTCAAAGCGGGCCGCTATGGGCTATAGTTCCAAACAGTGGCACGAGCATTTCTGCATTCCATTCTTACAATGGGAGTCAACGCTATAGTGTCGTCACTCTCATATTAGATCACGCTGCCTCAGACATGTCCGGGACATGCCCCAGACACACCCCTGGGAGGGACATGCCCAGACATGACCCCAGACACACCCACCAAAATATGACGTCATAAACAAAATGGCGGATGCTAACATTATTGGCATATTAGCATATTAGCATAATGCCTTAATTAGCATAATGGTGCCCTTCTATGCTACTAAGACCTATCAGCCACCAGGATGAAAGGGTTCTGTCTTTTGACGTCCGACCGTGATTTCTTATGAAGGGTTCATATTTTATGTCTGGGAACAAGCAAAACTCCCAACTTGTTTTAGGATTATTATGCCACCTTTGACATCTCTGCTGGTAGTAAAATGTTAATCTGGCACTGATGGCCCCTAAACGTGATACAGTTTCAGACCGGAATGCAGTGCTGAAACGTGCATAATGTTTGTGTGTTCGCACCAAAAATGAGTGTAGATCACATGTAAGAAACAAACGATATACACACCTATTCAAATATTTAGAGGCATGCTAACATATCCTATCCTACTATAATTGAAATGCACATTGAAATCCACAGACTATTGATCAGTGCTCTGGCTAATAGGCTACTTAGGCTTCTTTCCCGGGTGATCAGACTCTCAGCTTGAGAGGGGGAGGAGAGGAGGGGCAGGGAAACATGCCAGGGGAGGGAGAGGAGGGGAGAGGAGGAGGGGAGGGGAGCGAGAGGGGAGAGGAGGAGGGGAGGGGAGGGGAAACATTAAACATCTAGATGTGAGGGCCGCGAAGCGGCCCAAACCTCTAGTCTTCTTTATTTGACCTTTATTTTATCTGGAAGTCCTGTTGAGATCAGAAATCTCTTTTACAAGAGAGAACTGCCCACGGTAGCAGCCGTATAAAATCATAACACAAATCACAACACATTAAAATACAACATATGCAACGTTACATAAAAAATAAATTCCACCATATAAAACATAAACAGCTATTCAATCATAGTGGCTCCATCACCACATTCTGTATGATGCCCTTAAAGGCATCAGTGGATATAAATGTATGTAATTTTCTATCGTTTTGTAGATTATTCCATGTCCAATGTGCATAGCCGGAAAATGCAGTTTCCCCCGATCTGTCCAAACTTGGGGTAAATTAAAAAGCCACCACTTCGAGAAGTGTACCTGATAACTATCAGAGCTGGGTTTGGGACAATTCTGTGTGTATTGTCTAATGTCCCTTTAATTTAGATGATCTAAATATAATACCTAAGAGCATTGCATGTAGACAGTGATATGACCTTCTATAAGAAAACAAAGCATTTACCATTACAGAGGAAAAGTCAGAGAAACTGAAGCTCAGGAGAAAAATCTAATGGAGAAAAGTAATACATAATTTATAATCAATCATCACAACAATGTTACCTAGATCATCATACCATGGATTATAGCAAATCTACAAGAAGACCCACAAGCTCACACCGATGCAACGCGTTGTGAGCTTGTAGATTGGCTATTTTCGGCACGCATCACCATTCTACGAAGAAGTATAAATCAGGCTTCACAGTCTTTACACACCAGAGGAACATACCAACAGCAGGGAATGAGGAAGACAGACAGAGAGAGGAAATGCAAAGACATCATCAACCAACCATTTCCAACTAGCTGCATGGCTGAGGCTCTCACGACTTTGCCCCACATTTTTCACTGGGTCGGCAGGGACACACATCCTGATCCTCAGCCACATGTGTGCCACCAAACCAAACAACCGGAGGGTTTTTTGGGGAGTAAACTAAATGCAGCATTTCTCATAGGTTTTCAAGCCAAACACTTTCTCTGAATGTTCAACATCCTGGTTGGTAATCGTCTCTCATCCAATCACCGCAACAGGATCCCCTCTGGGTGGTCCAGCGTTCCATCCTACAGTAGGTCCAGACAGACATGGCTGTTGTCTTCCTGCTGTCCGGCTCCATGGGGGTTCCCTGGGGACCATGGGGGACTTGTTCATGTGGCGCTTCTCACCAGCCCTTCAGCAGACTCCTGTCTCAAAGTGGACTTGAGAACTGCTCCGGGTAACTGTGTACACACATGGCTTAATGTCCTGACTGGGCATTCTAAATCACGTACACTTTGGTGCCTGGCTTGCAGTTCCTAAAATGACGTCTGAAATAGAGCCCGACTGATGCCGTTCCCGATTTTGGAGAGTCCTAGACCACCGATTAGCGGCGATTACTGATGATTTGCCCCCCCCCCCCCCCAATTGTATTAAGATTCTAAAAAGAATATTTATTCTATAAGCAAAAAAATAATGTTTGATAATACATTTTTTTAATTACAATATTTAAAAGAACATACCTTTAATTATACAATGAACAGAAAAACATATAAATATAGAATAGATACACACATGCTGTAAACTGAACTTTATTGTATTTAACCACTTTAAATATGTGCATGGACACCAGATTGAAAGAGGTAAAGAATCGTGACACTTTGGCTGCATATATGGGTAGCATACGGCTGATACAGATGTCGTACAAAAGAAAGTCGTCCAAACCGATAAATCTGTCAGGCTCTAGTCTGAATGTCTGAACAGCATATAGCTACAGATGACGGCGAAAGCTTAATAAACACTATAGATCTACAGAGCAGATAAGACCACATGGGGTAACAACACTGAATTAACATTCCTATTACATTGAGGGTCTGGTCACTGTTGGTGAGCGAGAAGTGCATTCCCGCTTAATGAGGAAATCTAATTTCAATCTAATTTCTGAGATGGAGCAGGGAGGCTGGGTCACTGTTCCGCCAAGAGAGGCCCACACTGGGATCTATCTCCTACAGGATCAGTGGGTGTGATTCCTCTATAGTCAGCACCACAGCCCTGTGCTCTGCCATGATATCGTACTGTACAGTACGTTTGTGGAAGGCTTTTGTGATGATCTGAAAGTTCAAACGCCCCTTTTATAAGCATTCAAAAGCAGCTTTGAACACCATAATGGAACCCTTTGCCTTTGATATGCCCATATAGCTGGCTGCGTCTGGACCCCATTAATCAACATTAAACTCAGATACAGACAGACGGGGCCCGCTCCTTCCTTCGTCCTTGAGCTTGATGAGGAGGTCTCCGAGTAGCATTAAGCTTCCAAATGACAAAGACAGCCACAGAGGGGGAATCTTCCAAGGAATGGTCTGCAAATGCTACTTTCGTGCGACGGTGAGGGCAATGGGAAGACACAAGCCCAAGGCCGCAAATGACAAAACCTGCTGAGGGGTGTAGAAGCAATCCTATGTGCCATTTACTGAGCAGGATCTCCATTGACTTGGCTGATGTTTGCACACCACACTTAGCGTGAGTACCTCGGCTGCGTGCACACGATCCCCTCAAGAAAACACAGGTGAAACAACAAAGCCGGAAACAACGTGTTGTGCATATGTGAGGTAATGGATAGAGAGAGTCAAACATGTCACTTGATTGTTATATTGTTCTTTGGACAAGATACAAACAATTCTGACCCTCCTGCAAACATTAACCCATGCCTTTTGTCTCATTGTTAGAGCATGCACGTGCGTGCACGCATACACGCACGTGCATGCATGCATACACGCACACACGCACACACGCACACACTCACACACAAAGACAGATTCACAATTTGCTTTGGCTCTTCAGAGATAGCGCATTGCTTAAGAACCCTGTGTACCCATTCTGGGCCAGGGCTGCCACCTCCATCAGAAGAGTGACATTTTGACCTTCCTGTCATCCTTCCTGACCTGCAGACAGCATGCCCCAGTCACCCCTCCTTGAGTTGCCACAATAATCATCTGAGAAAACAAAGAGGAATAAGCAGCTGATATAAGCAAAAACAGAAAGAAAGAAAGAAAGAAAAAAGCCTTCCGCCCCCCTGAGACAGCAAAATCATAACAAACAATGAACAGGAAGGGTAACGACACGACAGTACATATGGGTACTATGGATGTGCCTGTCATGTTGTCATTCTCATTCATGCTTTGTACTCATGATTATATGAGTATAATACTGTCACTGATTCCCATTCTGATTCCCATTCTGAAATCTTGCCAGGTGGTAGTCAGTGGTATATGTCGTCCTTCTAACGTGTTTGAACTTTGACTCAGTTTAGATAATAAATAAATAAAATATATCAGTAAGAAAATTGTTTGTTGATTAAAAATAATTATTATTCGTATGTATCACAAACCATATGCAAGCACCTGTCAATTGTGTGTCCCAAACATTTGTGCGTCCTTATGGAAGTTACGTATATTCAGTGCTGCAATCATTCCTGGCCCCTCGCGTCGCACAGAACTCGTCCGTGTGCAGCTCGTGAATAAGTGGAGATATTTGACTAAACACACGTTTTCTGACAGAACTTTCACATGGATATGAAACTAGAGGACAAAATATGACTCCACGTCTTAGGAATTAATTATTGGGTGAGTACAGACGGAGTTTAGAGCACTTTTATGGCCGCGCAGATGGGCACTACACAGTGGGGGACCGAGAGAGATCTATGACTGTGTATTTGGAATACTTGAAATGTATGTAAGATCACAGAAATTCTAGGGCTAATGCAAAGCACAGATAGGGAATGCTATACAACGAGGCTTTATCAAAATCAGACTCCAGCACTATTTATAAAATCCAATCATAGGCAGAGGACTTCAGTTGGACAAACCACTCATCTCATTTATGCACTTCTTAAAACATGTTGACCCAATAAGACTGTGGCAGTGCAGGCATGATAATAGAGCAAATAAATCACCTAAATTGAATTTCCTGCTTGTCGGTTTCCTGACCTCTGAAGGGGTGACTTGCAGAATGGATGGCCAGTCTACATTGGGACAAATCTCACTCACCTTCAAAACCTTCTCACTTGCACACGCATTCATTCATACCGTGTCTCTCTCGCCGACACGCATAGGGCCTAAGTAACTCTTAACCCGAAATCTGCATGTCCATACGTCTGCATGAACCCCACCTGTAATTTTATCATTTATTTATATCAAACTCTTTTGCATTTTGCCTAACACTTCCACCATGAGGAACCTTGTAAGTGTGCAAACTATAGACTCAACAAGTTCTCCAATCTGCTTGCCAGTCTGTACAAACTGCAAGGTCTTGGTATTGCTGCCATACTACCTTCCCCCTTCCTCCTGCTCTGTGAAGTGCCCGGCTGCTTTCGTTTGCACATACATCCTGCTCTCTCCATTTGTACAGCTGGAGATTTGCGCCGGAGCAATTCAAGCAAATTGCTTTGCCCAAGTGGACCAGAGATTGTGGATTTAGGTGAAGTGCTTCAACAATTATTGCACATATTGTGCATTTTCACACACACACACACACACACACACACACACACACACACACTTATGTGTATGTGCTTGCGTGCGTATGTCGGTGGGTGCGTGGGTGCATAAATGTGTGGGTGCGTGCATGCATGCATGCGTGCGTGCGTGCATGCGTGTGTGCGTGTGTGCGTGCGTGCGTGCTTGCGTGTGTGTGTGTGTGTGTGCGTGCATGTCTGTGTGTAGGATTGGAGGAAACTTTGTGAAAACATATAGCCATCAAAGCCGGGGGTATAATATCAGCATGTAATTTCAGAGGGCAGGCCTCCTACAGAAGGCAAAACAGGTTTGATCCATGATCAGATCAGGTGACACTGCACTAGTGGTACTAATGAGGCACTCCTTCAAAACCCTCCCTACACAGTTTAGAGACGGTGTACAAATGGACCATAAGGGTCCATTTGGTTACATTTGTGCAATCTTCAGTGGTAAATGAACTGTCTGCCTCACACTCTCTCCCTGTTTTCCTTTCCATTTCCTTCGCCTCCCCCATCTCTCCCGTTCTCCTGTTCTTACACACACACACGCACGCACACACACACGCACACGCACACGCGCACACACACACACACACACACACACACGCGCGCGCGCACACACACGCACACACACGCACACACACGCACACACACGCACACACACGCACACACACACACGCCTTACCAGAAGGACCCCTATAACAGCCCCTGCAGGAGAATTTCTTACGTATGTGAGGCAGCGCTGACGTAAAAGCAACGGACTCTTGATCTATAAAGTGTTCCTTCCACACACCCGCGGAGAATTTAGCTTGCATGAACCTGCACCTCATCATTCCTCCTTCATTCCCACCTCATTATTCAACCAAACGCAGAGTCAAGAGTCACAGAGCGATACAGAGAGGAAGTGTTTATCATTGCCACATTTGAACACCAATAGGAAGTCATAATAGTCAGTCATTCAGTCGCGCACACACACACACACACACACACACACACACACACACACACACACACACACACACACGTGCACACAATCACTTACGCGAGCGAAGACACACACACACACACACACACACACACACACACACACACACACACACACACACACACACACACACACACACACACACACACACACACAGAGTGACCTCAACCACTGTATCATCTTACAATCAAAACAGAATTTGAGAATAAACTTCCCGTTGTTGACTTCTGGCTTGTTTTCTGAGTTTTGTAATCATATTGCTCTTTCTCAAGAGAATGGGGTTTTGAGTGGATTATAAACGGATTTTGCAAATTAAGTTGCATGTAAACAGAAATGTAAAAGAACGCATACTTGACATGCCTGAAGCCCATTTTCTTGTGCATAACATTTCAATATAAACAAAATCTCAAAATAGTAGAGAGGTCAAAGGTGTCTTCATGAAATTCAGGGTTCTGCATTGTATCCATGTATATAGGTTCCCTAAAAGAAAAAGAAACCTTTAATTGATGGTACTTACTGCGTAGGTTCATGTGGAAAACTCCACTCTACTGTACACACACGTTAGTCGTGACACACACAGCTGAGTCATACACGAAATTAGGGCTTACGTTCCCACACCTACTCTTTTATAAGGAGGATGTTTATTTGTTTTCATTGTAAGCCAAATGAAAGGTGGGGAAACAATGTCTGCTGTTAATTCCTTGCACCGTTTAACGATGTAAAAAAAACTTTCAAGACGGGTAAAAAAAAAATCCAAGACGGGTTGCGATCGTTCATTCCAGAACAAACAGGATTATGAATTAATTTAGGGGGATCAAGGGAATCAAGGGATCTGCGCATGGATTTTTTAATCTATAAGGAAAATACCATTTCTAGTAGCCTACTGTCAAACCTTTTATTAGGTAACTTTCACGATAAAAATACGCACCCGCCCAAGACGGACAGAACTTGATAATTCAAAAGCTAAATTTGAATGGAATCATTAAAATGCATGACGCTGAATGTCATACTGTACGCTGCTTGTGTGTCCTGTTGGTGAGAAGGAAGGAGATCGCCTTCCTGTATAACTCATAACCATAGATCATTTGAGAAGCCACATACCAACCATGTGACTTCTTTTGAAAACATCTTGTTTACAGGAGTGATTTGATCCCTAACATTACTAGGTTTACCGACCGCAATACATCAACAAGCTGCCATTACATGCATAATGTTGACAGGATTGAAAGATTCAGTATGATGAAGCCTGCGTCCATGCCAAAAGGAGATGCGGTTCTCACACACACACACACACACACACACACACACACACACACACACACACACACACACACACACACACACACACACACACACACACACACACACACACACACACACACACACACACACACACACACACACACACACACACACACACACATGGCTGCAACGGTCCTCTTCCTCCTCTTGTCGCCTCCTTTCCCTCACCCCACTCCTCTCCTCTTCATAACCTTGAAGTCCTTCCTGACAGAGCTGCCTCCCAAAGCAGTGCCTTCAAGCTGTGTCTTATTTAGTGTCGTTTTGAGTTGGTCACTTCTAGACTCCCACAGCTAGTCCGGCCGTGATGTAACTGACCATACAGGAGCGGGCGTGGGAGTCACTCTTCCGGCATCCTGATGGTATGGCCAACCCATCAATGCAGTTGTGGCAATTGACGTTAGGGAGGCGAAGAGCCACACCTGTAAAGATTATCACCTGCTCTATTTAAACCGAGAAGACGTTGTGCTTTTCACATCCCTCCACTTTTCTCTATTCCACTCTCTCCCTCTTGACAAGTTGCCACTGGGGGGGCGTCTTCAACCACCAGCCCAGAGTTGATGCGACAACCTCCGCGCCTACTTTTAATTCAGAATGGCACGGGCAACACGCGTTCGTTGCCCGTGTCTTACCCGTGCATATACCCGGGTGGCACAGGTAGACCCTCCAGAAAAACGCGGGCAAAAATCCTTGATTATGCGGGCTAAAACTCTTGATTATGCGGGCTAAAATCCTTGATTTTGCGATGAAATATGCGTTTGCGAAAAAAAATGCGTTTGCGAATGCGTTTGCGGGAAAAAAAAGCGAAATATGTGAAAAGTTGTGACATATGCAGAAATATGCGATGCGAAGAGCATATTATGCGATGCGATGCGCATATTATGCGATGCGGCCTTTTTGAAAAAACGCTACCCCGCGTAATTATGCGCCATTTTGCTGATTATGCGGTAAATTCTGCGATCGCATAATCACATTTTTCTTGAGGGTCTACACAGGGGTAAATACCCACACTCACCACTGTAGAGACTGGAGTTTGATTCTGGCTTGGCCGAGAGCTGCATCGAACACAATTGGCTGTGTTTACAGGTGGAAAGCGGACAGGAGTTTGTGTTCTTTGTCGCTGCACTGTCAAATCCTACAGCACCTGGGAGAGACAGTATATTGCTGCACATGCATCATCATGCTCTCCCGGTGAAACTATAAAGTCCTCACTGTCAGGTGAAAAGAAGTTGCTGGTGACTGCATGTGTAAGGGAGGAGAACTGTGGTTTACTACTGTACATGCTCACGACAGGCCAACAAATGGGGGTTAGCAGCAATATGGATCAAGTTGTCGTTCATTGAGCGTGTGGAACTGGCTTGAACTGAAAATAAGAAGAACAATAAGTTGAGCTTAATCATTCTTCACAGCAAATGTCTCGATTTCTTGGCCAGACAACCAGTTATTTAGTAGTTTCCTCAGAATAGATTGCACCTCCTTCCTTGATGTTGTGCAGTTCTGCTTGAAGATGTATTGTAGGGCTGTTGTACACTGCACTGTATGCCTTGCGCACAGTTTTTCAGTATGGTAGCAATCGTCTCTGAGTTCTCATTGAACCAATACTGGTTCCCTCCTCCGGTGATATGGGAATGGGCAGCCACCTCCTATAGCCTTGAGCTAAGACAGGTCCAGACCAGTTATCATCGACACTGTCCTCAGGGCTTAGGAAGGAGTTATTGTCCTGCAGTATCTCCCGCGCAATAGAGCGTCCAAGATGGTTCTGGGCTTCAGCTACTCTAACGCCTAATTTAAATGTGCATCATGTTGCACATTGTAAATAGCTGATCTACAAGCTCATAACGTGACAATTTTTTTGGTGCCAGTGCAGAACCAAGCATAAATCAGGCATAGCTCAAGGACAGTGCGATCACTTATTGACTGATTTAGATGAACACAGGGTTGTACTGTCACTCGCAATGTGGAGATGATCAAACGACAGTATATGACCAGCAGTTAGCACCTCTCCCTACATGGCTGAGGTGCACGTCCTTAATGCAGTGGTGGAAAAAGTACTCACATCTTTTACAAGTAAAAGTATCAATACTGCACTGTAGATTTATTTTTCAGTTGGAAGACTGTGTTGTAGATTTCAAGTCATGCTCTGCACAGAGACTGTGAGTGCCATTTTTACATGAACTCCCAATGCCATGCATCCCTGCTACTCACAAAACTGTAACGTTAAATAACAAAAGTCTTCCGTGGTTGTCATTTACTACTATTCTATTACTTCAGTGTAGCTACAGTAACATCGATTTGTATTTTTTGTTAATTCTGAACCGGACAACATCAATGAATTAGAAGTGCATTGTACACAGTATGATGATGGCGTATTTGCCCTACATACATACTGTATTTATGTTGTATGTTTTGAAGCGAGGCACTACACTGTCTGTGGCTGTGGATAAGAGCATCTGCTTAATACCTAAAATTGTAAATTGTAAAAAGAAGCACTTATTGACCTTTCCTGTAGATGGTTCCTCAAGAGACCTTGCACTAATCACCAGTCTAATGGAATTGTCTAATGGAATTAAGAGTGCACTCCCCCTTTACTCATCAACATCTGCTTTTGGATGACCTTTGTAATAGAAACTTTGTTGTGCGTGCGTGCATTTGTGTGTATGTGAGTGTGAGTGTGAGTGTGAGTGTGTGTGTGTGTGTGTGTGTGTGTGCGTGTGCGTATGCTGTGCGTATGCGTGTGTGCGTGTGTGTGCAATACTGTGCATCATAAAGAATAAACAGACGAAGCAGATTATTGTCTGTTAATGGATTCCTGAATCACTCGCTCGCTCATAAGCAGGCGAGGGTCTTTGACGTCACGTTCCGCACCACGCCTTTTCCCTGGTGTCTCAAAGCTCTAGTTCCTTATGCAACATCCAACGGGACCCACTCTTTTTTTCGGCGGGCATGGTCCAGATGTGTAAGCTGATGATGCATTGCATGTACACAGCATACGCAGAAGCAGGCCTGATGTGTGATTGTACTTTCATCCGTGCCGTTTCTGCCTCAAAACGTGCGAACAAATCCCTGACTGAAGATTATAGTGTTTGACGTCTGCCAGAAATCAGCATTAAGCACCTTATTAAACAAACAAAACAAAAATGTAGTTGCCACCGTTACGACTGTGACCTATATAACCAACCGTCAAATAAAAACCGAGTAATGGCAGTATGTGGGTGGGGGGTAAAAAAAGAAAAGGAAAAATCAAAGAATAAACAGGCAGGAGTAGGAAACCTCAAACATAAACACATTAGTATCCACCACATGTACCAACACCCTTCCCTCGGCGCCTAATCCCCACTAGACCTCCAAGCCGTCTCCAGAGGTAGGGTTAATAGGGGGCAGGGAGGGAGACGCAGAAAGGGAGACAGAGAGAGAGAGAGAGAGAGAGAGAGAGAGAGAGAGAGAGAGAGAAAGCTGAGAGAGGGAGTGAGACAGAAGAATGAAAGCATGCGAGCGAGAAGGGAAGTCGTGGAGGAATTTGAGAGCAAACAAAGTTTGGGGGGTTTTGTTTGCTGTTGACATTAGGCCAGTGTGTTTGGCCTGCTTCCTACCCAGCTGACTCCTGCAAACATCACGGCTCTTCTCACTCCGTGCTCTACTTTTTTTCTTTTTACTCCACCCTCACTCCCCCCTTCTTTGCCTTGCCTCTCTGTCTCCATCCATCCGTCTATCCATCATCCATCCAATATCCTGACCCTCACAGATCACTTTACACACATTTTTGTATTAGTTTGTATTAGAAAATAGTGATGGTCATTACAATGACTTACACTGCTTACAAAGCGTATGTGGAAAGCTGAAGGCATACAACTAACTACCAAGTAGGTTCAGTGTGATATTTGAGCAAGATGATCTAAAAATGTCTACAAGTTCAGTTGACCAAGTCTTGAAGTGAGGCACATCTGATTTCCAGAGTCTTAGAATATTTATTTTTGAAATGACCATTCCATACATGATTGTGTTTTGTACAGAGACATTATGATTATTATTATTTTTTTTTACAGCATACCCATCCTCACTCAGTTTCTCCCATCCCTTCTCCCCCTCCACCCCCCGATCGCATCATTAAACGTTATAAGCCATACCTCTTTGCAGCTCTGAAAACACTTCACACGATACTTTAGACATCGTTCCGTCTGTTTCTGCCTGACGAGCGGTATGCACGATGTTGAAACGCGAAAGCATATTTTGCAAGTCGAGCGTGAACTGAAATAACACTGGGACTCTCAGATTTGTTTTAACATCAAAGGGAGCGATAACACTTAGCCAACTGTGGCCATGGGTGTTAGTAAAACACTTTTGGCTCAGATGTGTACACAAAACCTACAGTAACCCTATGAGCTGTTGTGTTTGCCCGTGACAGCCTCCTAAAGGGCCACGTGTGTGTGTGTGTGTGTGTGTGTGTGTGTGTGTGTGTGTGTGTGTGTGTGTGTGCGTGCGCGTGTTTGGCCAGAGGCCCAGACCGAGGATCAGGCCCGCCTGCAGACCCGTTGCCACCCGCACATACACTTGGTTCCTGGGCTACTTCGCACCTTGTTTTCATTAGTAATTGGGTTGTTAACAAATCTCTGGGCCTGACATGTGTGTATGTGGCCCCTGGGGCTCTAGCAGGGTGGAGTGTCTGTGTGCATGTGTGTGCATGTGTGTGCACGTGTGTGCGCGTGCGTGCGTGTGTGTGTGCGTGTGTGCGTGCGTGCGTGTGTGTCTCTGTGTGTGCCTCCGTGTGTGTCTCTGTGTGTGCCTCCGTGTGTGTCTCTGTGTGTGTGTGTGTGTGTGTGTGTGCGTGCGCACGGACGTGCAAATGTGTGTTTGTGTGTATGTCTGCATACATGTGTTTGTGTGTGTACATGTGTTTGTACATATATGTATTGTACCTGTGTGTGCATGCGTGCGTTTGTGCACATCCGGTGTCTGTTGGAGGGGTGCGGTGGTGGGAGAAAGCTGCTTACGCAAGTTTTTATACCTTCCATCTCCTCCGGAGGTTCAGTGACAGGTGGGGCTTTGAAGTGACTCCAATCAGATGGAGGTGTGTTTTCCATTACAGCAAAAGCCCCCCCGATTTTCAGCCGCTGCAAATGAGCTGCTTAACAGCTCACCACTGCCTGACCATGGGCCAAACGGTATTTGCAAGTATATATTTTTTAACAGGCTGTTACAGCCGTCTGAGGAGACAGATTGGCAAGGTTTGCCGTGTAAAGTGCGCTCACAGCGGACACGATAAAAGTTGTGGGAAAAGTGTCGCTCTGTTGCATTCACACCATTTATATTTTAGCTTGAACCGATATCCCCCCCCCCTCCACACACACACACACACACACACACACACACACACACACACACACACACACACACACACACACACACACACACACACACACACACACACACACACACACACACACAGCTGCTCTGTTCACTTCGGCGAAAATCACCAATTTTTCAACATGGGTGATTCGCTTTGGGCGTAAACGTGAAATATCACTAAATTTCACATCGTTACAGTGACTAAGCATTAAATGCACGACAACGTCACCAGTACCAGAAAGTTTAGGTAATCGTGGAAAAGTATTTTGAAATTCCATTGAGAAACTTTTGAAACGTTGACCTCTACACTTCATAGGTTTTGACACCAATAGCTATTGCTATTGCAATACTCACTAGTACACTACCATAGTTAGAAAACTACAATAAAAGGTTCTATATGGCATGAGAAACAGAAACCTTTTGGGAAACCTTTTGGGGTCGCTTCAGTTAAGGGAAAAGTTTATATAATTGAGTGCTGTTGAGCGGCCCTCCGTGGAGCATCTCCAAGGTTACGACAAGTATAACAACATCCCGGCCCCCTTATTTTGCAGTACACTCCACCAGTGATTCTGCTGAGTGATAAGGCCGCGCACGTCACAAAATATCATCGCACAACGAAAACATGTTTATGCTGGCGAGAGGTGGCTTACATAAGACCATAAGACCACCACATGCCCCGGTTATACTGAGCTCTTCTTGTGCAAGTGGTTCCCCCTGGAAAATGATCTGATCTTTCAGCAATTAGGCGACAGTTGTTTAGATACTCCTTCTGACCTGCTAACCTGCACGGTCCCCGCACCCTGTCCCCAAAGCCCCCTTTCCCCCTCTTGCTGCTGCAGTCCCCCTGCAGTGGAGAGAAACCACCAGTGGTGGAAAAAGTACTCAAAACATTTTACTCAAGTAAAAGTATCAATTCTGCCTTGTAGAAATACTTTGTTACAAGTAAAAGTCCGGAATTTACTTGAGCAACAGTACAAAGGTATTGGTAACAAAATGTACTTAAAGTAGAAAGTACTCATTATGCAGAATGTCCCATTTCACAAGTTTTCAAACGTATACAAATCTTTTCAAAATAGCAGATCTACAAGAGCACAATGCATCGCAAAAAATAATGGCCGAAATGTATATAGGCCTGAAGTGGTTAATGTACTTTATGTTTTGTAATAATAATCAAAATCTACAAAGTAACTAGTTACTAAAGTTTTCAAATAATTGTAGTGGAGTAAAAGTACAATATCTGCCTCTGAGATGTGGTGGAGTAGAAGTAAAAGTACTGAAAACTGGAAATACTCCAATAAAGTAAAAAAATACCTCAAAACTGTACTTAAGTAAATGTAATTAGTTACTTTACACCACTGGGAACCACGACCCACGACTGACCCCCTATAACCTGCTCAACCCGCTCATCACTAAATGGGGCTTGGGGTCCAAGCTTTATCACTGCAGCAATAGCAGTGGTGGTGGTGGGGATGGGGGGATGGGGGGTGTGTGTCCTTATGTTGCATCAACACGCATCGACAATCAAACACATACCGCACACACCCAATGAGACATATTAATAAATCAAGTCTTGGCTGGAAGCCATTCCACATTAAAACTCTCTCTCCACACCGTTGTAATGGCTCACTTTGTTTAAACAAACACAATGCAAATAACAAGCATTGTCCCTGTAAGTACATCTGTATGCTCACATTGTACGTAC
>NC_137605.1:43781960-43794460 GCF_963280865.1 Gymnoscopelus braueri
TTTACCCTGAATTCTTTGAGATTATGTTTTCACCCCAGTGCGTCTGTGTGTGTGTGTGAGTCGGTGAACAGCTAAACCCTGGCACCGCTGGACCGCAGCCCTGGGCAGGCGAGCAGGCCTAGCGGAGATATGCGCTCAGAGGAGTTCATAAATATAGTTGCTTCAGAAGTTGCCTAAAAAATAAATGAGAACAATTGCTTAAGACAGATTGTTTATCGAGTTTACATCTGTGGACATGGTTTCTGGTCTGGACATAACTTTCTTTTCACTGAGATATTCTTCTTTTATTTCCTTTACGTGATGTAAATTCTAAATAACGAGCCAATCCGCTTATCCATTCATCCAGCAGCTTCTGCCTTTTTCTAATTTGTTTGCATTATTTTCTCCTGCTAACAGTGTGGCAGCTGTTGCAGTGTGCGCACGCATACACGTAATAACAGCGGAAAGAAGCAAACCAAGCCAAACAAAAATGTGTTGATGCCATAGGTTTTAATTTAACGACTTAAACCCTGTATACTACTTTGAATGGGGTCCCCCAGGGCTCTATCCTTGGCTCTATCCTTGGCCCCTTCCTTTTTTCCAGCTACACCAAATCTTTTCGCCCAATGTTCACAAATGTCCATGGCATAACTTTGTTGAAATTCTACAGAATGTTTAGAGCCACAATTCATAAGTATCACAGTCATTTGAAATATTACAGTTACGCATAAGGAGAGTTTCAAATGAACATCCGTCAGTAAGACGACTGGGGTGGAAGAGTGTGGAATAGTAGCTTGAGCAAGGCAAGTAACCAATAATATACTCTGTTACTGAACAAAATAATGTGATTATAGTGACATAGTACTTTGTAATGTGTTACTATATCTTGTCTTGTACAATATCAAACTAGGTCATGTCACAAGGTTCAGAATAAAGTGTGTAATAAATACAGAACACACAGCTTGGGTGGGTGGACTTCATGAGAAACACAAATAAACCAAGAAATGAAACACTTTGTTTTATGGTACTGAGCTATACCGTATGTAAATATAATAACATGAGTTAACAATGTAGCCTACACCATATGGATGGAAGTATTTTGTAATTGCATATTCATCCAAGCTTACGTATGTTGAGATGTTCTTTTCCACAAAAGGTTTGCGTAATTGATGTTATGCAATCATCAGCAGTGGTGTAAAATAACTAAGTACATGTTCTCAAGTACTGTAATTTTGAGGTACTTTACTTTACTGGAGTATTTCCAATTTTCAATACTTTTACTTCTACTCCACTACATCTCAGAGGCAAATATTGTACTGTTACTCCACTACAATTATTTGAAAACTTTAGTTACTAGTTACTTTGTAGATTTGAATTATTTTTACTAAACATACATTAACCACTTCAGGCGTATTTAAACTTTGGCTATTTGAAAGTCCAGGTGTGACTTGGGATTTTGTGTCAACCACACATTAATAGTAATGCAATAATTATGTACAACTAATTATTTATCTTTTTATGTAAATCTAATCGATCTACAAGCTCACAATGCGTCGCATCGTGATGCGTTGTGAGCTTGTAGATCTGCTATTTTCAAAAGATTTTAATACATTTCATACCTTGTGAAACGGGACAATCTGCATAATGAGTACTTTTACTTTTGGTCCTTGAAGTATATTTTGATGCCAATATTTTTGTACTTTCACCCAAGTACATTTTGATTACCGGACTTTTACTTGTTGTTTTTCTGATTATTTCTTTGTGATATTGCTACTTTTACTTAAGTAAAAGTAAAAACATTTTGTATTTTTTCCACCACTGATCATCAGTAAACACACAAGCTGATAGGGAGGTGGTGTGCGTGTGTGTGTGTGGCCTCTTCAAGGAGTGAATAAAGCTATCTGGGCGATTTCACACCTCTTTGAATCCAGAGTTGGGGAGACAGGGCATCTCTGTTCACCAACCAACCAACCCCACCCCTCACGGCTGCTTTAGAACACCTACAACAAAAGGAGAGGTCAGAGGGTCAAGGGTCAATCGGGGTCATGCACTCAGTGACTAGTTTGTGCAACTCTCTCTCTCTCTTGTTGGCACTACAAGACATTTTGAAGGGGAAAGGGACCAAAGCGAATCTGGAGAGTGAGAGGACCGGCTGATGAAGAAAAGGATGCTCACACATAGATGAATGGGAAAGCGATTTAAAGGTGGGGGGGACGACACGGGACCACAGGCAGTGGGCGACCAATCAATCAGCCCGTCTATGAAGACATCAGTCAGTAAGAGGTCATTAAAAACGTCAAGTCGTCACTCCACTGAACCACAAATCACTCACTAAAACAATGAAAACTGTGTCATGGAGTTGAGTTACACTTTATGATGCATTGTAGAATGCTGGTGAATGTGATGATGTGCGTGAGTGCGTGCGTGCGTGCGTGTGTTTGAGCAGCTGATAACGAGGCATGCCAAAAGCATATAGTTTTGTTTGTGTGTGTGCATGTCTAATAGCATCTAATAGCATCAATCACCCTAAGGACAATGGCTGGACGTGACAGGTAACATGTGTTGAGTGCTTCAGCTCAGCTGTGCTAACAAGCCTATCGGGCTTTCTTCTGCATCAGGGGTTAACAAACTTTTTTTCAGCTCGAGAATCAAAAGATAAATTTGGTGTCTCCCCAGAACCCAAACTTACAGAAAATGTATAATCCACAGGAAAAAGAAAAAACTAAGACTTTTTTCTAAATCTTTTGAATGCTTTCTTTTGTAGGAAAGGGAACAAATGGGGAAAAAAAGAAAACATATTTACTCACCCATAAAAACGGGTATGCGACTCAAAATGGGTTGTGACCCTGTGTTTAGGGAACAAACAAAGGTTCACAAGAGTAAAATAATTGTAAGATCTCTTACTGGAACACCAGCCACTTCTTAAAAATCTATTTAATACTGTATTTGTATTCTATTTGAAATGAATGAATAATGTTTTGTTTTAAAATTGTCAAAATCTCCTGGAAGGGTTAATCCCACATGTGTCTCACACAAGATTTGAAAGGGTTAATATCATATGGAAAATGGAAAGGTCAAAGGTGCCGGCAGAAAGAGGAAATGGGAAATTACAGCTGTGCCTATAGGCTGTGAAAAGATTCAGTATATTTGCACGTGTTTCCATGAGTGCCTGTGTGTGACTTTCATCTCATTTTGGAAGTGGGCATACAGATGTGGGTAAATAAATAAATAGTTTGTAGAAATAGCAGATCTACAAGCTCACAACATGTGTTGTGATTTTTCACTCTACATCTAAACATCAGTACTATCAAGTATTAAACAATAAACAGTTAGGAACATGAATGCATGTTTTCATGCAGAAAGTGTGCACGCAAACTCTCTCTCTCTCTCTCTCTCTCTCTCTCTCTCTCTCTCTCTCTCTCTCTCTCTCTCTCTCTCTCTCTCTCTCTCTCTCTCTCTCTCTCTCTCTCTCTCTCTCTCTCTCTCTCTCTCTCTCTCTCTCTCTCTCTCTCTCTCTCTCTCTCTCATCATGTCAGTATCATGTCAGTATCATGTCAGTATCATGGTCAGTATCATGGTCAGTATCATGGTCAGTATCATGTCAGTATCATGGTCAGTATCATGGTCAGTATCATGTCAGTATCATGGTCAGTATCATGGTCAGTATCATGGTCAGTATCATGTCAGTATCATGTCAGTATCATGGTCAGTATCATGGTCAGTATCATGGTCAGTATCATGGTCAGTATCAGTATCATGGTCAGTATCATGTCAGTATCATGGTCAGTATCATGGTCAGTATCATGGTCAGTATCATGTCAGTTAGGTTCCATTTCAAACATGTTACGTTTCACTTAAAAAAACAACAACGTTCCACTTTAAAAACTGTTACGTTCCCTATTTACAAGAGAGGTAACCGGAATGATTGCCATAAAAACACTCGCCCCCATCTTTTACTGAGGTTACGTTTAGGAGTACCTGGTGGTGACCGTTCCCAGGTCACCGGATTTGATCCGTGTTTTGGGGCGAGCATTCTTGTATTCTCTGAGGTAACCGGAACGCTCCGTAAGATGTTATAAATGATTATATCCAGGCTATATAGCTACATATTGTTGAACGTGTTGTTACTATTATTATTTGGCATCAGGAAGGAGAGCTGAGTCTGACATCATTCTTCTTAATTTGTCAATTGTAGGCCTCGTTAATTATAGGCTGCTGTAGACTAAGGATTAAACAAGTGTTCTGTGTTAATAACCACATGTTTACAAAATAAAGTATTTTTTTAATTATCATTAGGGCTTTGATGCTAATTCTAAACATGAAGGCTGCAGTTGTGGTGCTTAAAGGAAAGCGCAGTTTGTGGTCTCCTCTCAACTGCGCAGCAAAAAAGAAAAGAAAAGAAAAATCGATCGACACATCGATAAATGCCCCCGACACGTCGATTTCAATTTAAAAAATTTGGATTTTTATTAACACGAGCTTGGATTCCCCATCGATGATGTCACTGGTAGGCGGGTTTCTGAACTGTCCGCATTAGTAAGGCCCAATTATATTAATATAGGTTGAAAATGGGTGAAGTCGTCCTTTAACTGTATGTGTGCATGCAGCTGCACTGCACTCCCTGCAGAGGAGAGGGGGGCCAGGCCACCCTCTGTGTCTCTAACATGGGAGGATCCGGGTGGACCCATTTGTTCAGGATTATGCTGTTCCAGGCTCCGTCATGGGAGCCCCGGTCTGTTTAGTTCATCTGCAGCAATGCTTTCCACACGGCTGTGCTGTGAGACAAATCCAGGTGTGCCTTGGGATTTTGTGACAACCACACATTATTAGTATTGCAATAATGATGTACAACTAGCCTAATTCTTAATTTTTTTATGTACTATATCAGTGTGCACTAATCTACCAATGCATAGGCAAATTCTATACCCCAATAAAAACATTTATTTTAACCACGTTTTACTATTTTGGGCATATTCTACGATCTACAAGCACACAACGTGTCGTAATGCGATGCATTATGAGGTTGTAGTTTGGCTATTTTCACTGTGATACAGGTGTGCCTTGAAATTTCTACTTGCCCTTTGGTGTGCCTTAATTTGGCATCTGCAGTACCAGCACCACAGCTATAGAGGGGTGGGGGGGGGGGGGGGTACTGTACCACTGAGCCATGACGCTATACGCCTCCTCTGCTGTTACGCAACTTCCACTCGTCTGCCCGTAGCAAGGCACTATCTGGCCACCGCTTCGAACAGTCTATTAACCTTCTTTATGAGAGAAGACATCACACAGAATATATCTCTGAGCCAAGTCCATCTCCCTAGTTACAGGATAAACAGACTGGGGTGGGTGTGGGCCGAGTCTGAGCATCGCTCTGCCTCTTAGCCTCTTACAAGACCCGAGTGTGCATGGCTCGGTTGTGTTGTCTGTGGTCTTGTTATCGTGACTGAGTCGGAAAGTGTGGTGTGTGGGAGGAACTGATCCGCTTCCTTCAGGAGATATACTTATATCTAACTACTACGCAGAGGTCATTTATCGCGCGACAGTGATGCTTTTTTTTCAATGAAAAGCAGTTCTTTTCAGTCAGCGATACTCAAGCATGAATTTGGCTGTATAGTTAAGAGATTTTGCGTGACTATCTCCCTCTCTCTTTAATCTCCCAGCATCTTTCTCTCTCGTTACGTAATCTGTAACGTAATAAGTGTTTTACACACACACGCGCGCACACACACACACACACACACACACACACACACACACACACACACACTAGACTGTCATGGATTATGACTCAGGCAGGAAGATGTTGGAGAAAAAGATGTGAGTCACAGCTGTTTGGCAAGGCACTTTCCCTGGCCACGAGGCTGCAGTCAGGATTCCCCTCCCCCTTGGGGCCGGCTGCCAAGTGGAGGAGAAACACGTCTAACTCTTGAGCGACATTGCAGCATCCCCGGTGGTCTAACTTCTCAACTGATGGTTCTGAAAAGTGTTTATTTTTGAGCAAACAGACAAACACAGCAGCTCCATGAATCACATGAACACAACTTGTACACACCCCTAAAGAGCTACGACAAGAAACACAAATAAAAGCATTACCATCCTTTCATGCACTGATGATCGACTTATTGAACAAAAATGGTGTACCGGTATTACAGTCCTAATCTCTGACTGAAAATGTAGTATATCACAATTTCAGTTACTCAAGTGAGTTACTAAAAGTATCTGACAACCCCCAGGGGCTACAAGGGAGCCGACGACTCCAACAGATTCAAACAAAACAGCCGGTGGCATGCCAGCTAGAGGAGGTGCCAAGCTACCCCGCTCAAGTCCAGATGACGGCTGAACATAACGGCTGGTCAGACAGCGAGCCATTCATATTGCACTGGCATTAGAGGGGGAGGAACAGACGAGATGCACTGCTCTCCTGGCCACTTTGGAGCACCTGAATGAAGAGGGGACGTGATCTGACTTCTGGAGCTTCTGGAGATTCTTGCTGCCTCTGGCTAGAGGCCAGGCTAAGATAAGATAAGGCCTTTATTGATCGTGCGAGGGAACTTCTGTCGCCAAAGCAGGCACAGCAGTTAAGATACAGTTACATGGTACATGGTAAAGACATCACACAAAAAAAGAAACACCATCAACATCATCAATAGATTGCCATGGCCCTGCTTCAGACCGGATTGTACTGACCGAACCACAGATGGGACGTTCAGACATGGATGCAACGGCTGCAACAGACAGAGGGTTCCTACCAGGCACACACATGGGTGGCATCCACCTCAGCATACCAGGATTTTGCGTTGGGTGAGTGGGTTACTGGGGACAGTTAGATCCCCGTAGGTAGTGTGTAGGGTCCCGGGATGGGAGTGGTTGAGGAGACTTCCCAGCATACCTGCAATTATTAACCAGGTAATGATGATTAACATGCATATAAACCGGTTTTAAGAGGACCTTATTGTATCTATCACCTTACTGTATGACATGGGGACACATTGCTGGGGAGGTTTAGAAGGTCAATGTTGGTATAGAGGAAATAGGAAGGTGCTTGAGTTGTGAAAAATCTACTGTACATCAGAATGTGTGTGTGTGTGTGTGTGTGTGTGTGTGTGTGTGTGTGTGTGTGTGTGTGTGTGTGTGTGTGTGTGTGTGTGTGTGTGTGTGTGTGTGTGTGTGTGTGTGTGTGAAAAGATTCAGAGGAAAGGTTATGTTGATTCACATTGGCTAGTTACTGTGTATAGACACATGCATATTGGCTCGTATAGGAGACATCCAGCAGAATTTTGACAGCATAGTGTCTTGCTTAAGCTTTGAGTCTCACATTATGTAATGTGCAAACATCATCTGAGTAACCAGTAGCCCACTGTTGTCACTCAGGTGACAGGTGAGTCTGTGCTGCTGTAAATTATGCTTGGGACAGACAGACAGACAGACAGACAGACAGACAGACAGACAGACAGACAGACAGACAGACAGACAAGACAAGACAGACAAAACAGACAAAACAGACAAAACAGACAAAATGCAACAACAGCAACGTTAGAAACAGTATTAACTTTAAAATACATAAATAAATCCGATGTCCGATGCCTGCATCACTTTGGAGTGAGTGTCGGGGGCAGACACTCACGACACAAAAAAAATGTGTTTGTTATATGTGGAACGATTATTGTGAGATATATACCAGTGAAAGATTATATCAAAATAACTTTTGCTTAATTGAAAAGGCTACACAGTATGACTTTAAAGACTGGTCCTCCAAGTAACTTCAATCATTCTCCCTCTCGAAGACAATCGACACAATGCATATTTCTGTTCACATTTAAGGAGTGAAACTCAAGCACGTAATGTAGATAGTGTGGGACTAAATGTTTTCTCTATGAACTAATGAATGGTTGTCAACACTTGAATTACAACGGCATGCAAACCTGCACGGAGCAGCAATAGGGAATTATGTAGCACAAGGTCAAGTGTTTTTGTGTGTGTTTGTCTATGTCTGTATGCTGGTACTTGAATAAAATCGAGTCGCCTTTCAACGGCGTTGCCTTTTTTTTAAAGCTGGTAGTAGGATTAATGGAGTTCATGCTGTAAATGGTGCAGTCCTGTTCGCCCGCTATTCTATCGCATTCCCTCATTTTGAAACCACATACTTCCTGGCTTTGTGCGTGCCCATGTCTGTGTGTGTGTTTATAATGCATGCTCAATGCTGAGGCCAACTTTAACTGACACATGCGTGCATAAAAGAGACAGAGAGAGAGAGAGAGAGACAGAGAGAGAGTGACAGAGACAGAGAGGGGGAGAGAGAGTATGCGTGTGTGTGTGTGCGTGTGTGCGTGTGCGTGTGCGTGTGTGTGTGTGTGTGTGTGTGTGTGTATGTGTGCGCGTGCATGTGTGTATGGCATCAGACAGTACTTGAGGATCAATGTGCCTCATGGTTTCAGAGGCGCCTGTGGGGCGGGTCTCGTGAGGCCAGCTGTAACAACCTAATTGAACCAGTTCTAGTCTAGTCCCTTTCTGTCTGGGAGATCTGGGGTGAGCATGTTTGTTTAACCACTTAAAGCTTAGGTTCTCAAAGTGGGGTCCGGGGACCCCCAGGGGTCCTTGGGGGGGTTCTAGGGGGTCCCCTGCAAAATAATTTTAACCACTTAATCCATTCATACGTTGGCTATTCAAAAATAGCAGATATACAAGCTCACAGTGCGTCACTACGTGCCGTGCTGCAAGCTTGAAAGCGTTGTGAAAAGCGTTTAATAATTTATTTTTTTTTAACACAAATCTTCTCTTCTGGGGGTCCCTGGCACAAAACATTTTCAGATGGGGGTCCGCGACCAAATATATATCAATTTGGGGGTCCTTCGCAAAAAAAGGTTTGAGAACTACTGACTTAAAGGAACATTTCACCCATTTTCAACCCCATCTTCATTATAACTTTCAGGAAAAGGACGACGATTAAAGATAAGATAAGAGAGAAAGAATAAAACAAGGGAACCAGGAGACCTGGTACTGCCAGACCCCTAGTGGTTGAAATCTGAGTGGCCGGGCTTCGCATGACGTGTGTCCCTTCTATGCCCATGTATGGACAGACTTTTCTGGGGGACAGACTTTTTTTTGGCTGGGGCCGGAGGACAAAGTGACAGACTTTTTTTTGGCTGGGGCCAGAGGACAAAGTGACCATGCCCATGTATGGACGAAACAGGTACAAAGCCTCATGTAAGCCCGACCCCTTGGGTCTGGCAAACAACTGGTCAGATATTCAAATAGTAGTATATGGGGCACCATTATGCTAATGAGATGCTAATATGCTAAGATATTAGTTAAGTGGCCGTGTCTGGGGCATGTCCCGGCATGTATGAGGCCCCCTGCTGGGAGGGGGTGGGTGTGTTGAATGCACTTATTGTAAGTCACTTTGGATAAAAGCGTCTGCTAAATGACTGTAATGTAATGTAATGTAATGTGTCTGTGGGTGTATCGGGGGACCATGCCCCGGCATGTATGAGCCCCCCCCTGTTGCGAGGGGAGCGGGGTGCGGGGGGGTCATTTGCTGAAATAGCAGATCTACAAGCTCCCATCACATCATGATGTGATGCATTGTGAAATTGTAGAACATCTATTTTAGCAAATTTCACACAACACGTCATACCATACATCATACGTCAAACATCAAGATATAAAATAGGCCTTATTTTCCAAGGATTCCAAGCTATTGCAAACTACGGCCTTTCTCTTCCTGGAAAGTTATCCCACCGCAATAGAAGCCATTGTACTTGCATCAATACATTTTATTAAATTCTTTTGAAATCTTGTTTGAGATAACCACGATTTCTTCCATGTTAATGGAGGAAATCAATGATCTTATTAGAGTTTCTGAGTTCACAGAAATGGATCCATATTATAATGAGCTTTAGTGAGGACCATGCACACTGTACGTACAGCATGAGTAGTATATAAGGGCAACATCTTACTACTATAATTGAAATGCACGTCCGGGTTGGTCAGCACACGATCACTCCACTTGCCTCCAAACTTGCCACAGACTATTGATCAGTGCTCTGGCTAATACTTAGGCTTCTTTCCCCAGTGATCGGACTCTCAGCTTGAGAGAGGAGAGGAGAGGAGAGGAACAACTGACATCTAGATGTGAGGACCGCAGAGCGGCCCAAACCTCTAGAAGGAGAGGAGAGGAGAGGAGAGGAGGGGAGAGGAGAGGAGAGGAGAGGAGAGGAGAGGAGAGGAGAGGAGAGGAGAGGAGAGGAGAGGAGAGGAGAGGAGAAGAGGGGAGAAGAGGGGAGAGGGCCTAGATGTGAGGGCCGCGAAGCGGCCCAAACCTCTAGTTATGCTAATTAGATGCTAATATGCTAAGCGCGGATTTTGTTTTTATGACGTCATAATTAGATGGGCCCCCTGCTGGAAGGGGTTGGGTGTCTCTGTGGGTGTGTCGGGGGGGCATGCCGCGGCATGTATGAGCCCCCCACTGTTGCGAGTGGGGTGGGTGTGTCTGGGGTCCCCTTGGGAGGCAGTGGGTGGGGTTTGGGTGGGGGCTTTAGATCAGTGGTTCTCAAACAGTGGTCCGGGGACCACCAGTGGTCCTTGAGGGGGGTTCGGGTGCTCCCCAGCTAAATGATGGAGAGTTGGTAACCAAATGGACCCTTATAGATCGTAAACCTTGAGAGTGTAAAATGAAACCAATTTGGTACACATCTGCATCACTTAAAGAATTGCTATTTTGATCAACGTTTTCCTGTTTATCTCTCCTACTGTACCAACATCAATACAGGGGGGTATATTTGTTTACAACCTTATATCATACAATTGTTTAATTCTATATCAGAATATAATTGACTGTAATGTATAATTCAAGGTAACTTGATTGATTTAAGGGTCATATTATAGCCTTATTTAAAAAAATGTAGTAGTTTTCTTCAAGGGAGTTAACACTAAATCAAAATAACTTTTTTAAGCACCACAATTACATTAAGACATTTGCTGTACTCATACATGCCGGGGCATGCCCCCCGACACACCCACCCCCCCCCCCCCCCCCCCAGCAGGGGGCTTCATGTATGCATATTAGCATCTAATTAGCATAATGGTGCTCCTATACAGTACGTACAGTGTGCATGGTCCTCACTAATGCTCATTATAAGATGGATCCATTTTCTGTGTACATGCTCTGCATCAGAGATGGGCTATGGATGGACAGTTCAGAAACTCTAATAAGATCATTAATTTCCTCCATTAACATGGAAGAAATCGTGGTTATCTCAAACAAACAAGATTTCAAAAGAATTGAATAAAATGTATTGATGCAAGTACAATGGCTTCTATTTCGGTGGGATAACTTTCCAGGAAGAGAAAGGCTGTAGTTTGCAATAGCTTGGAAAATAAGGCCTATTTTATATCTTGATGTTTGACATATGATGTTTGGTATGACGTGCTGTGTGAAATTTGCTAAAATAGATGATCTACAAGCTCACAATGCTTGTAGATCGTTTTTGGAATGACATGCCAAAAATAAAAACTGTGCTGTATCTATATCTACAGCAAAGTTTCCCAAAGAATGGGTCGGGACCCATCTTTGGGTCACAGTCGTGCGCTTGTGTCTCTTTTTGTGCTCCCTCACCCAAGAGCTAAATCAGGCGCCCGTGATTCGTGATGGATTTTTGGGTCCCGGGGAGAGACTAAATGTGTCTTGAAAACCACTGATCTACAGGACACAAATAAAGGCAGTGCATTCCAAACACAACTCATTCCAACTACTTTGTCTAGCCGCCTCCCCCTCCATTGAGCCAGTCATAACAGGCCAACCTGCACTCTGTCACGGTTCATAGTAAGAATAGTTGTGTATGCTAGCATGGGAGGGACAGGACAGAGAGCCATGCTGCAGAAAGCAAGCGGAGAGAGTGGATGTTCCAATAGATCAGTGCTAATCATGTTGATGTTATCAGAGTGACAAGAGGAAATCCCTGCAAGAGCCAGCAGGAATGGTCACCGACGGTAACTGGCACACAGTAGCAGTGTGTCAGTGGTCTATTTAGTTTGTGTGCGTGCGTGCGATAGTTCATGTGGGTACATGGTTAAACTAGGCCTGTCCCCTGAAAGTCGACAATTCAAATAGTCAGTCAAGACCCCTCAGTCGACGCAAATGATTTGATTCGAGCCGTCTGTGTTTTCTTCTTTTTTTTTTGTCAATTATTTTTATAGCGTCAGTTACTAGTGTAGGCTATACGGTACGGATCTCTGATGTGTCATGTACTTCTAATTTAGTCCATCTACTTCCTGTAAGTAGACTTAAAAATAAAACCAGTTGACTAATCATGTTACGGGAGGCTCTTATTTTGAAATCCGCCGTTTTGGTAGGAAATACTTGTTCTGTTCTTCTAAGCTACTGTGACGCTTTTCAATAGTAAACAAGAATCACGTGGATTACACGCAATATTTTGGATAAAGTCCATATTTATGATATGAAAACCATGCTCCTGTGCCTTAAACAATGTACACCGTTTGGAAGTGTGTCTCTTTGCGTGGAC
>NC_137605.1:43799460-43946960 GCF_963280865.1 Gymnoscopelus braueri
TCCATTTGGTTACCAACTCTCCATCATTTAGCTGGGGACCACCTCCAACCCCCTCAAGGACCACTGGTGGTCCCCGGACCTGACCACTGGTTGAGAGACACTGGTGTATGACGGCTAGCATACTGACATACTGTACCTTGGTCAGTCGTTCTCATGTTTTTGTTACTTACAGTACGCTTGTTTTTCTTGACCGCAATGTTTAGATAGCATGTTATTTAACCTGGTATCCTATAGTTCTATAGTTTCAAAGTACAGATTATTATTTTGATAGTATATTGTTTTCATTCTATGTACTGTATGTGATCACCTTGCTTATTGTAAGTCCCTCTGGATAAGAGCGTCAGCTAAATACTTAAATTGTAAATTGTATGGTTCAATGTTTTGGACAAAAACCCAGTGCTAGTAAGCAGAGTATTTGTGTTTTCTGTTCTGACTCACAAAACCAATTCTATAGCTCCAGGAAGCTCTGTACTTTCCATCTTTTTTATTCGTCACTCGTCCTTGGCCATCAATCGTAGCTGTCATCTCCTCTCTGCCAGACCCCGGCCTGCCTCGGTCCAAAACAATCAGATACGGCACTGATCGACATTGTCCCAGTCAGTTAGCCCAAGCCCTGCATTTAAATTTAGCCCTGCTTGGTTTCTTTGGCTAGCACTACAATGCTCAGAGAACCACAGTGTTTGCACAAGGTCTAAATTAGTAAAGTCAACCAAGATAATAGTACGGAATCCAGACACAACCAGAGAACGGTTCAAAACTAATACGACGCTGCTCCTGATATGCAACTAGATTTAATATTTAGCCCCTGCCCTGGGCCACTGTTTTGGACATAGCGTGCAAGGCCACGGCAGGTTGCTGCCTGCTAACATGGAGGTCAGAGAGGAAGCAACTTGAGGGAAGCCAGATGGACGGCTGAAGTCTAATGAGAGCTATTTAAACTTTGCCCAAGCTAACGGAGGCAAATAGTCAGTATTATTAGAGACAACAATTGTGCTGTGTCTGGGAAGTGTGTGTAAAACTAAAATGAGGAAAATAAACAGTGATGATGTATGACTACTGGTGTGGCGTGGCGCTGTGGTGTATCCCAGAGGTGGTTTAACACGTCTGAAAACTGAATGGCCAATCCAGGAGCGAAGCTAGCCATGACAGCAAAACCACGTGGCAGGCTACACAAAATACAGGATTCATTCACAGAAATGGAAATAGAATGGACATTTCCATTTCCATTCTAAAATAATAATTAGAATGGAAGTTTTATCGAGGTAGGATTTGGCTGTGGGCAAATCCAAATCACTCCTGTAGTTATTTTTTTTATCTATTACAATTTACTCATCTCAGTTTTTTCCACTATTGGTCACACTTTACGCCCCTTTGTGGGTTTTACAAGTACACTTTGTATAATTTTTTTCAAAAATAGCTAAAATAGCCAATCTACAAGCTTACAACGTTTTGCAATGTGATGCGCTGTGAGCTTATCTGTGGGATTTTCTTTTCCCCTATAATAACATGCCCAAAATAGGGATGCCAGGTTGAAAGTGGATATAAACCAACGGAAAGTTTTAGAGCTTAAATCTCATAACTCCCATTAAATCCATTGGAAGAGGTTTTTCTTTTCTTTTTTCAGGACAGGTTTCCATCCGACGGCGACAACATGAAATTTGTACACTTATTTCGTGACAAGCTACACCTCTCTACTTAGGGCCTCAGCCAGGTAACCTCTCCCCACCCTGCAGCTGTGGCTGGGTGTGAGGCCACAGGGCATTAAAGCCATTCTCTAAACATCAGGAGTCGCTGGTTGCTGAGTGATGGAAGCCCCTAGAGCCACTGACCCCTCCATAGGACAGCACAGGGGCCTCTCAGATTTACATCAGTCACATGTTGCCCTGGCCCTCAGCACCCCTGACCACTGACCAACATCCTGGTCTGAGCACAAATCACGAGTCCCGTGCTGCAAAACACTCCAAAATTAATTTCCGACCTAGCATGGTGTCCCTTTTAACACGGCTCTAAATTCTCCCAGCAAAACCTGATCCTGATGAGCTTGGGTTCCTGAATTATGTTTTTTTCTGTGGTTCAGGGGCTTTGAAGGTTTTAGGTCTGATGGTTTAAAGGGCAACTTTTCTTCCTTGCTCTCCAAATATTTACATACCATTTGGTCCGTAAGCCAGGGCAAATCCTTTTGTGCCCCTTCAAAATTTCTCTGTTCAGTCATCATCAAATAACTTCTCGCTACTGCCTTCTTTTCCTTGCTGTTCACGGTCAATTCTCACTTCAGTCGTTAAGGCTTTGACGCCGTTACAGCGTTGTGGAACACATTTTGTGACGTTGTGGGAAGGGCTGGGTTCCAGAGGAAGGTGGTGAGATCATCTCTTGAAAGGGAGACTTGGACATAACAATACCTTGGGTGATGATGTGCACATTATGTCTGGACGTTCAGATCAGTGCTTTTAGGGTGTTCCGAGTTCCGGGGCTTCTAAACATCTTTGGTTGAGAAACGGAGGAAGCCTGCAACAATAAAAAAGTCTTTAGAGTCTCCGAGCATCCACTGACCACATGTTCAGACTGACCACTTCTTTTTCAAGAACAGTTTTGACTCATTTCCAGTCAGGGTTAAGAAGTGCGTGTTTATAGACAGCGGTAAACATAGTGCTTCCTTTTTAAACGAAACCAGCCACGGTTGAGATAAATCTTTATGACTCTTCCCTGTATCTGCTCATGCGATATTTGTGTGACGGAAACCAGGTCGGACAGGAATGCACCTGACATCACCATTTAGGGAATTCTGGTATCATTTGCTGCCATGGAATTTCAGCATTCTCATGTAGGCTACGTGCATGCATTCACAGAGACAGGGGTGTAATGGAAACCCTGATGAGAAGAGCGTCATGATGATGAACATGGTAGTGGTGGTCTTAGTGATGGTGAGGGGGGTAAGTGATGATTTTATGAGCATGCGTAAGAATGATAGTTTGGAAAATGTGCATAATGGAGTCAAGTTAAAGGACCAGATACCACCAGTAATAGATGTCATGTCATCTGTCTATTCACAGTGTCGGACATACACTGTACAGTATTGTACATAAACAGACACGCCCCCATAGTTACTGAAATGTTACAACACCTGCAGGCAATGATTAAAAAGCATTGCCCAGTCATGGACATTAATTAATAGATTAATTCATTCTCCAGGGTCTGTTTTTTTTTTACTGTTGTTTGGAGACTTTTCAAATCAATCTGTGGTTTAAAATGCATTAAAATCTTAAGCAAGATCCAAGTCTCAGATTTTCCTACCATATTGAAATGAATGGATTCCAATGGCAAACTATTATATGCTTTGGAAAATTGTTGGCAGTAATGTCAAGTAGTCAATGGCGGGCCAAACATTGGTGGTGTGGTGTTTTGAAAACATCTGGTACACTGCGCTGGCAGTCAAGAAGGCTATGAAGCAGGGCCTGACATAATTGTTGCTATTTTGTTACATAACACATTGATCCCCCACCTTGTGGTAGATAAGGTTTAAATGCTCCAAAGTGAGAGAAGAAAGGAGTCGGGAAGTGAGTCTTGTTAGTGGTTTCACTTTGGCTTATCGATATGATCGTCATTTTAACAAAAAGATCGGCCTGGTTTCGCGTCGCATCACAACGCGTTGTGAGCTTGTAGATCTGCTATTTTCAAACATTTTAGTACTTTTACTTTTGGTACTTTAAGTACATTTTGATACCGATACTTTTGTACTTTTACAAGTACATTTTGAATTCCAGACTTTTACTTGTAAAAGAGTATTTCTATATTGCAGTAGCCTATTGATACTTTTACTTAAGTAAAATATCTGAGTACTTTTTCCACCACTGATTATAGAATGTTGTTATAGAATGTTGCTACTAATATAAATGATTTAATAAGGTCAGCATTTCAAATAAATGCATACTTCTTTATGACTTGTCACATAAATGTATTGGGTTAGGTGTTCATTCTAGGATCTGCTGTGGAATAGCCTGTACAGGGAGATACAGAAAAGGAGAGCGCGGGGGTGTGTTTGACGTATGTCAGACAGGGCTCAGCTGCCAGACCCAGACATGAATCAGGGTTTATTAGAGCCGCGATAAATGAATGACTGCACTAGCAGCACTTACAGTCTATCCGACATTGGCAATGACTAACAAAGCCCTGTGCTGCTCTATATAAACAAATCAATGTTCCCCCTGAGGCCTATAAACACTGAGCGAAAACACAGAAACACACACTCAGACACAGGCTAACACGAAAAAATTGATACACCTACACACGTGTCTGCTCGCACGGAACACGATGAAAACATGACTCTCGCTTTCTTTACTTAACTGAGTGAGTCACTCACAACCCCCTCACATGGAAGACTCTCGCTTCCGGAGACTCCGCTCGCGGAAGGACTTTGGCTATTAGCATCACTCAAGCATCTTGAGGCATTGGCTACCGCTATGCTAAGGAGGATGTTACGACACCGGAGCGGTTAATCTTTTCCCACTGGGAATGTAATGCAAGCAGACTCACTAGTGATACGGCATGCATGACATGGGGGGGGAGTTTGAGGTCTGCGCAGAGCAGACATCCCCGATGTCACGTCTTCAGACAGACTGAGTCAACTCCCCCTCTGATGTCACGAGTGTCGTCACAATCAGCCCCCGATTTCCCATTCGCAAGAAAGTCATGTTTAAGACGTGTGTTTAGTCACGCACGTTGTCTTTATCTCAGTGTGTAGCGTGAGTTTGTGTGCGTATGTGTGTGTGTGTTGGTAGAGAGTGAGTGTGTGTGTATATGAGTGTGTGTGTGTGTGTGTGTGTGTGTGTGGGCGCTCGCGCGCGTGTGTGTGTGTGTGTGTGTGTGTGTGTGTGTGTGTGTGTGTGTGTGTGTGTGTGTGTGCGTGTGTGTGTGTATGTGTGTGTTAAGGTGCTTTATACAATCAAACATGCAGATAAGAGAGAAATTTAGGTCAGTCGCCTTTTTATACAATTTACTACGCATTTTATTGCTTGTCTGCTAGCCAGGTTCCTTTTTTGGCATTCATACTCTCGAGTCGAGTCTCAACTAGTTCTTTCCCGAACTTTCTGTCCTTTGCTTCCGCCTATGCTTGCTTCCATGGGCTGTCTGTTAATCCCTGACCTCTCCCAGCCCACTTTCTCATAGCCATTGACTTGTTATCTACCTATTAGGCCAGGGATGACAGAGATGCGTGCACACACAAAACAAACACAAATAGAGAGGAAATAGAGAGGAAAACAGACACACATGCAAACAGAAAGGTGCAGAGAGATCTAGAGAGAGAGAGAGAGAGAGAGAGAGAGAGACATTCTGGCTCTCATTCCAGGGAGGTTTGATGCTATAACAGATCATCTACAAAACACACATTCCCTTCTCAACATCTCACATCTCAACAACAACCACATTCTCTCTCATGTTCTCATCTTCTACCATACAATATCTTCTCTCATTGCTCTCTCCCTCCCTCTGAGAATAAGGCAGCTGTGGGTGGGGTTTCAACACAAAGATAAAAAATGAAAAGAACGAAAGAATGAGACTGAAACAATGAGAACTGTCAGCTGATTTCCACCTATTTATTCCACTCTTTACGAAAGCACAATAATTTATGAGATTGCAGAGGGGGCAGGGCTTTCATATCCCTGCTCTCCGAAGCTTTCATTACGGCACAATTAGGCCTTAAGTGTGTTCAATTTACTGTAGCGCAGGATGTTATGATTGCACGCACCTGAGCATGTCCACATGCACACGAAGGCAGAAAAGCACAAACAAACAAACAAATTGCATATACTGTGCATGGTCGGATGCACGTGAGGTACCATCTCGCAGCCTGTAAGTGAGTGATGTTCGCTGATGTTTGAACATTTTTGTTTTGGGCTATGAAGTCATTTTGGCGGCAGCCATCCTTCAGCCACTTCTTCTCTGGCCGCTTTGGAAAAGCAAAGCAAAGAGAGACGGCGAGGAAGAAAGAAAGAGCCACTACCTATTGTTGCTGAAGAATGCCTCTGAGGAGCCATTAAGGCATGCTTCCGGGGCCTCCTTGCCGTGATGAGGGCCCCCTTTTTCCCCATAGTCCCCCCACCCACCCACCCACGCACCCACCCATGGGAGGATTTGTGAGTGTCGGGGGCCCCTCACGTGCTCGCTCTCTCTCTCTCTCTCTCTCTTTCTCTCTCCCTCTCTCTCTCCCCTTTCTCTGCTATGCCACCCTGCAGAGAGTGTCACAACAGGGATCAAATCAAAACTCAATTTGATACTAATCCGTCTAATTGAGCACCCAGATCTGAAGGTGGAGGCTGTCTTTGATCTGGAAGAGGGAAGGGGGGGGGTTAAAGATTAAGGCTACTTAAGCTACTTAGGTGCCATAGAGAGAAAGAGGGGCTTTTGCCTTCATTCCCATTTTCTATCTACTTCCTCATTCTTCCTCTCTTCTACTTCTTTTTCTCCCAAACAATTGAGGATGAGGATGAGGATGAGGAGGGAGGGAGGAGGAGGAGATGTTGGCTATTGAATAATAAGGGTGGTTGTAACACTGACCAAATAGTTATAGTCTCGTTAAAGTAGAGATGCATGCAAACACAATCACACACACACTCTCACACACACACACACACACACACACACACACACACACACACACACACACACACACACACACACACACACACACACACACACACACACACACACACACACACACACACACACACACACACACACACACACACACACACACTTTGAAAACATGAGCCACTCGTTTTACATCTCACATGATCAATAAGCAATTCAAGCGCAATGTGCATTCTGTTGACAGCTCACTTTGTACTTGGGTTTATAATTGAAAATATTGCTCTTTAATTTTCACAGCGTGACCGCTCCAAATAGATTTGGCGCTCCAGAGTCGATGTGAATCTCACGCCACGGTAGAACGTGCAAAACATAAAGGTCACAATGGAGCCTCTTGTCGTCTGTCCCCATGTGAATCCTTAATCACAGGGTCCCCACACACACACACGCACACACGCACGCACACACGCACACGCACACACACACACACGCACAGTCAGCTGGTTCAATAATGAAACACGCACACGCACAGCTCTGTCCACGTGAAACGTTTTATGATGAAAAGCGTGCCTCTGTGGTCGTTCTGTAGCCGACAGGTGGGCAGATCTATGAGCGTGGGGAGGTCACACAGTCCGGTGATTCAACCGTATATATATCGGGCTGAGCCGGTTTGATGAGTTCAGGTTGGTGGAATCCAAGGGATGACTGGACGTGTGGACAGAGGTCTGGAAAGGAGAGAGGTATCCTGACTGGGCGTGGAGCCATAGTTACAGTACCTTTCCCCTGTGCAGTTACTCAAGTACTGTACTTAAAAGACCTGAGGCCGATTTTACAAATGCCTTCTAAATCAAATGTTCTCACACTTTCAAGATTTTTCAAAAATGTATCACACACAAAAAAAATCACACCCAGTGTGAAGAGAGGGGTGCCTTTGAATTAGTGTAACTGGTTGCATCCTTGTGTTGCAATCAGCTGCAGCTGTTGAGGCCGCGCTCAAAACATACGGACGGACGGACGGACGGACGGACGGACACACACACACACACACACACACACGGTCAAATGTAGGAGTGGTTGGCACCACTCAAAAATAGCAGATGTGCAAGCTTGCGTACTTGCGTCTATTATACGCATAAGCTCACAACGCGTCACGATACGCTGCGTTGTGAGCTTGTAGATCTGCTATTTCCGAAAGAATTTGAGCAATTTCAGTACTTTTACTTTGGTCCTTTAAGTATATGTTGATGCCAATACTTTTGTAATTTAAGTAAAATGTCTCAAAATGAATTCATTAAAATGTAAACGTGTGGACAGGTAGTGGAGGTGCTAAGCAACATTTGACTTCAAGTCATGATACAAAGGTCCCCTTTGTATCATGACTTGAAGTCAACGGCCTATTTTTGGGTCCTAACACCTCCACTAAGGGGACTGGAAAGGAGAGAGGCATCCTGGCAGGGCGTGGAGCCACGGTTACCTCTATGGCCCGAAACGCGGTGGCAGCTGAGGGCAACCGGGTCTGGGCAGCAGCACTCTCCACGGCCCCAGTGCTAAGCAGCTTATCCGGCTGAAACAATGGACGACTGATCTACTGAGACAGTGAAAGTGAACTCCTCTTCTTATTGTCAAACACAACCCAAAGGGAATGTTCTCTTGGTCTCTGTCGGGGTCAGCCTTTCTTGGAGCACTCGTGTGTGTGCGTGCGCGTGTGTGTGTGCGTGCGTGCGTGAATGCAGAACACACACACACACAAACCAAAGTTGCACTCAGAGACACATAAAAACACACAGATATGCAGATACACAGACAGACAGGCAGGCACGTGCGCGCATACAAACATTGTGGCTGTCTCGGCCAATTTGTCCTCAGGAGGAAATTTAAAACCAATATCCGAGACCAAGACAAATTAGGTCTGGGGCTGAGGCGAGAGTGAGACTATGAGTTTTGGTCTTACAGCCCCCCCAACACACACACACACACACACACACACACACACACACACACACACACACACACACACACACACACACACACACACACACACACACACACACACACACACACACACACACACACACACACACACACACACACACACACACACACACACACACACACACACACACACACACACACACACACACACACACACGATGAGGGGCTCCTGTTTCAGGTTGGCAGCAGGTAATTCTGCCACTTCAGTTTCAGTGCATTCCTCCTGTTCACACACAGGGGGCTTCTGACAATACAGCTAATGTTCCCATCAGGGGGAGATTACCTCCACTGACACTGGTGGGTAGTAACTACAGGAAGTACATTTACTTGAATACTGGACGTAAGTACCTTTTTCAGTATATGTGCTTTGCTGGAGTTTTTATACTCATGACTTTCACTCCACAGGAAGGGAAAAAGTATATCAAAGTACAATCTCAGTGAGCTTGTAGATTATTAATATTTTATTTAGAATGTCTATAAAATCTTTTAATTTCTTTGGAAGAAAATACAGCAATACAGCACAGCGCATTGATATTCAAAATAAATTATAATTTGTACTTTTGAATACTCAAGTATTTTAAAAAAAACATTTACTCTTGAATATAGTACTTTTAAAGTAGGTCTGCCAGGTCTGCTCATTATAAGCGACTTTGGGCTTGCTTTTCTGTAAAGTTGCTTGTAAATTATTGGTAGTTGCGGGTTGTAGGCTTTTGGGCTTGTTTTTAAACTGTAGTGGCTTATTTGGGCTTGTTTCCTAATATTTTTTAAACCAGTGGTTTAATGTCATGTCATGTCAAGGACCCCCAAATGAATATGTATTTGCCTGCAGACCCCCATCTAAAAATATTTCATGCCAGGGACAGTAAAATGTTTCAAAAATATTCCAAATTTTTCACATTTTCTAATTTCTTCGATGACTATAGGTTTAAAGGGCTCATGTAGCCTAGTCGCTTCTTTTGGGCTTGTTTTCATAGACCTAGTAGCTTGTTTCTCTCTCAAAACCTGGCAACACTGGTTGAGTACTTCGTCTCCCACTGCTAACCAGGCAAGTAACATGATGTTTGGGACACTCTCCCCTCTGCCGCCGGCCGTGAGGAGAGCGACAGTGCCCTCGCTCTTCCGTAGCATGGTACTACAGTCTTCTCATCACTTTCAAGGGATCATGTATTTGATATGTTGGTCAAAGTTGCAGCCGAAAGTAAACAGAGACTGTGTTGCAGTTATTTGTGTTATTTCATGTATCCAGCATGAATACTGTATATTCATGCTTGACTGTGTGTGTGCGAGTGTGCGTGTGCGTGTGCGAGAGAGAGTGTGTGTGTGTGTGTGTGTGTGTGTGTCTGTGTGTGTGTGAGAGAGAGAGACAGAGAGTGTGTGTGTGTGTGTGTGTGTGTGTGTGTGTGTGTGTGTGTGTGTGTGTGTGTGTGTGTGTGTGTGTGTGTGTGTGTGTGTGTGTGTGTGTGTGTGTGTGTGTGTGTGTGTGTGTGTGTGTGTGTGTGTGTGTGCGTGCGTGCGTGCGTGCGTGCGTGCGTGTGTGTGTGTGTGTGTGCGTGTGTGTGTGCGCGTGTGTGTGTGTGTGTGTGTCTGCGTGCAACCTATCCTACCCTGAAGCAGCTAGAGAGCTAGATATGTTCGTGGCTGCGCGGAGCCCACCAGAGGCTATCCCCATGCACCCCTCCCCCCACAAACATGGCCCCCCTACCCCCCCCCCCCCCTTCCCTCGGGGAGAGCGGGCTTTCCCAGCGTGAGAGTCTCGCTCCTGGTGTATATTTAACATGGGCTCACCTCTCTCATGGCTGCATTTATCTCTGCCCCTTAATCCTCTCTGGCTTCGTTCTGTTTGGTTTACTCAGCATGGGGTGAACGGGTGTATATATCTGCAGTAACTGGTACGCCGGGCCTAGCTGCTAATCTAGCCCACCCTTATCTAATGTGTGCTTTATCTCCGGCCCGGGCGTAGGGGGGTCCGGAGCCCCACGGCAATAACCGTTCACTATAAGTGAAACACCTTGACACAGAGGTTCTCAAACGTTTTCAGGTTAATGATCCCCCTAATTAATGTATATTTGGCCGCAGACCCCCATCAGAAAATATTTTGTGCTAGGGACTCCCATACAAGAAAACTATATTAAAAAGAATTCACAAGATTTTTTGAAAATAGCAGAGCTTGTAGATTGACTATTTTCAAATATCCGATGTATACTCTACATTTAAAGTGGTTAAACTGATTGATGCTATAGTAATAATAACACATTGTGCTGGGCGCCGCCTGGAACCCCCTGAAGGACCCCTGACCCCACTTTGAGAACCACACTGCCTTAAAGGGCAAGACCACTTTGGTAGAGGTTTGGGTTGTGTAGTTACCTTGCTATGATGTATCTCCAAAGGTGGGCAAGAAATCTAAAATAATTTCTCCATTGACTAGAAATTGATCATTTAAAATATGCTCCTCATTGACTTACATTGTACGGTAAAACCGCTCTGGAGGAGCACGCGGAGCACGCGGACAAAGCTGATTCTGACAATATAGAACACCACCAAACCCAGTACTTTTTTAATTTATTTATTTTATGTCAAATTTTGGGGATCCAGTCCAGATTTTCTTCCTAATACAAATATTAAAATCAACAAGACATTTTTATTTAAAAAACAAACAGTAGCCTACTGGGTTTGGTGATGTTCTATATTGTCAGAATCAGCTTTGTATGCGTTTGTTTACGGGCTTAAAAGAGCTTCTCCAGAGCCTCTTCGCCCTACAATGTAAGTCAATGAGAAGCATAGTTACATTTCTAGTCAATGGAGAAATTATTTTTGATTTATTTTGTTGTTACATCATGGCAAGGTAACTACACAACCCAAACCTCTACCAAAGTGGTCTTGTCCTTTAATATCTCTGAGAGTGTGTACTAGCCCTTCAAAACTCCCAGCCACCACTATCCACTCAACCTCATTCATTCTTTCTTGCCATGCGTCTTGAAACACAATTGCTGGCAGCAGTGATAGAAGAGCATAGGAGAATGATGAAGAGGGGTGATGGTGGTGGAGGTTGTCTGGTTTGGACAGAATGCAAGGCAGATCTGTCTATGCTGCTTGGGTTCTGGTCAACCAGTCCACTGAAAGCAGGAAGAGAGAGATAAGAACCCTCCTCTCTCTCTCTGTCTGTCGGTCTCCCCCTCTCTCTCTCTCTCTCTCTCTTTCCCAGTCTCTCTCTCTCCCCCCTCTCTCTCTTTCCCAGTCTCTCTCTCTCTCTCTCTCTCTCTCTCTCTCTCTCTGTCTCTTCCCAGTCTCTCTGGGGCTGGCTAGACACATCCAGTACTTTTCCATCCTCTTGACAAAGCACTGGACGAGGAGGAAGAGAGAAAGAAAGAGAAAGAGAGCGGAGCGAGGACGGAGGAGAGGGAGTGAAGGGGAGAAGAAGAGGGAAAAAAAAGTGGAGTGAGAGCAAGGAGGCGAGCAATTCCGGGGAGGAGGAGGAGGAGGAGGAGGAGGAGGGGGTGGTCTGCACTTGTTGGACCATTAGTGTTCTTGACTTTCTTCTTGACTTATTTGCCTGTCTCTGACCGTGCAGACGTCTATACCCGGGTGCGCTTTTACATAACTCCCCGGTGCCGTCTGCCAGCCTCATTGTTCATTGTCTTGTCTTGATTTTCCCAGACAAACACACCCTACACACACACATACCCAATGGCAAAGTTCATAGTCATCGTAACTATGAGCAGGCCCTGGGCACACTAGGACACAAATCGTACAGGTCAGTCAGTCACCAGTGGTCCTTGAGGGGGTACCAGGTGGTCCCCAGCTAAATGATGCGAGAGTTGGAAACCAAATGGACCCTTATAGATCTTTAACTCTTGAGAGTGTAAAAGAGTTACGCTCTCAAGAGTTAAATTATTGTTAAACATCTGCATTACTTAATGAAAGAATTGCTATTTTGATCAACGTTTGCCTGTTATCTCTCCTATGGTACCACGTCAATTCAGCATGGAATTGTGGACAAAAAGTCTTGGGTCTAAGAGTCTAAATCTCATCAAACGGTGGTCCGTGGCTAAAATGCAGAATAAATAATGGACCTTGATATAAAAAGGGTTGAAAACCAGTGCATTACAAGATTCTATTGCCTTTAGAGTCGGAGGGAGAGGGATACCCCCGTCCCCCGTAGTGGTTTCATATCAACATCGCTTCCATATTTTCAAATGATTAAAATTGTGATAGTATTGTTCTGGATTTTCTTTTCTTCTTTCTTTCCCTCTCACTAAACAATTATCCCACATCGCTGTGAAGGTCTTGAGAAGCATTAAGGGGGAATTAGGTGTCAAATGTTAAAAAACGTCATAAGCCTAAGCTGAGGAAAGTCTGATACAGCGCCGTCTTTGTGTAGGTAATCCACTGGCAACACAGACCACTAAGCCTTGTGACAACTGGTAAACATAAATCAATCGAATCATCCTCTTCCCAGTGGTTTGCTATGAGAAGAGTATCTCTTCTTGGACTGCAACCAAATATATGTTATATAATTGTATTTCTTTATAAATCACACGAGTCAGGCGACATGGGATTACTTTTACAGTACATGCTGACTCACACTCTTGAGCGAGTCTCACCGCTAAGCAAACCATTTGGCATCATCAGACCCATGCTGTCACATCCATTCTGAATTCTCTTTTCAGAGGTGTTGAGCATGGTCTTTCTTTCAATTTTTTTTACAGCCCCATAAAAGCCGGGCTTTGATACACGTGATCCCTCTGACAGTGTGATGTAAACCCCAATGAAAAGAAACACTGGCCAGGTGGACTGTTCCCCGGCTCTGGTTTCACACAGCGACTCAATGAAGAGCTGGCCATGGAAGGGGAGTTTATGTGCCGAGAGCCCCTGTCAAACCCTGACACTGTCCCTCTAACCTCTACCAGATGTCATGGGCAGAGGTATGAGATGGAGGCGATCAAGGAGGGGAAGTTACACGGTGGGATCGTTGTGTGTTGTGTGTGCGCGCATGTTGAGATGAAGCCTAATTACATTTCTTGTCATACGGCGGTGGCGTGCTGTCTGTCAAGTTGGTGCATGGCGCGTCGCAAGCAACACGGTTGTATGGCAAAGGATCAATTAGGCTTAAAAGAGCGTCTTGATCATCATTTTTGTTGTTGATTTTTGAGGCCACAAAGGCCAAATGCAAGGGTAGCAAGGCCATCAAATAAAACAATGATTTTACATCCACAACATTCATTTCACATGAAAGAGGCAGCAGAGAAAACAGTGAAATCAGGTGTGGCAGTCGTGGTAGGACATCGAGGCCTCTGTGGCCACAGGGCATATGATTTCTTGACTGGCATAAGGCCAAACTGAGGGGGTATGGCGGCCTTGGCCCTCATTGCACCCATGAAATTCCTGCCGTGGCGTGTATAGTATATGTAAGCCGTTGTTTTCCGAGAGGTGCTGAGTTGAGCAGATAAAGACAGGACCAATGGAGAGAAAGGTGGCAAAAAAGAAAAAAAGTGTGGCGATGAACAGGACAGCAGTGACAGGGCTGACAGATTTTGAGGACTTCAGGACTTCCCCTGTGACCACCTCTGCAATCCCTCTGTAGTGTCCTTTGAAAAGCACCGCAGGACCACAGCAACAATGGAATCAAGTTCAAGTCTGGGATACCATCACACGCACACACGCAGACATACACGCATGTACGCACGCACACACACACTATCAAGAGGTTGCGCTGATTAAAAACAAAAGCTCACAACACGACAGGAAATAAAGGATATTATTTTGCTTGGAAATGATGCACAGCTGCACAGCGCTAAAAGGCTGAGGCATTCATAGGGACATTGTGGGAAAAGGAACGGAGCTGACCAAAGCAGATGTGACCCAAGGAACACAGGAAGAACCAAGTGGCCCACAGCCGTGTCATGAGCCCAGGGAGAAGGGGAGAAACAGGGGAGAGAGACGACAGTCCCTTTGGGAGTGTTGAGGTCTACCAAGTCTGACGTCCTCATCAGCCACAGCCATGTCTCTCCATCACATTGCACATCGCCCATACAATAAATGTGTCTCATAAATCCCAATATATGAGAACTTTTAGTGGTGCACGGAGAGACCCTGCTATCTCATTTGAGATGATCTTAAAACATGACATTAGTTTGTGGAATAGAAACAGGGCTAAACAAAAAAAAAGTAGGCCTACCGTACGCCTGTCACACGCTTTCATGTGAATTGACATCTAAATGTCATAATGTGTCTGGAAGCGGCAACCACGACAGAACGGTGTTCAGGTGCACTTTAAAGGGATACTTCACTTTCACATAAAATAAACATTAAAAAAAAATATTTAAAAAAAATGAAAGAAGTTATGGCAAAATAAAGGCCCCCTCACACATTAGTAGGACACTCTAATGCGTGAGGGGGCCGTGATTTTTCCATTACTTTTTTCATTTATTTTTAATATATTTTTTAAATGTTTATTTTATGTGAAAGTGAAGTATCCCTTTAAGTAAAAAAATCACACCCTGTGTGAAGTGGGCGGTGTCGTGCTAGCTAATCACAATACTGAATGGAGTCAACCAATCATGTACAAAAAACAAATACATTTATTGAAACACTCTTTATGATGGAAGAAACCATAACTTAAAAAAAACAAATTTATGTTTTTTTTAAAGTTATGGTTTCTTATATAGGGCTATGCACATGTGTCATGTGACACTGGCCAATCACAGTCCTGAATAGACTGTGATTGGCCAATCACGGTGCAGGGTTAGGCGGGGTACATTTTTGGCCAATCACAGCGCAGGATTTGTTGTACAAATATCCAAACCTCACTTATAGGGGCGGTTTCACCGCCCAAAAATATCACAAGTGAAAGTGATATGCCAATTATGCCGGTTTAAAGTCTTTAATTCTGTGTTTCATAAAACAAAAGAAATATGATATAACATAACATAATATAACATAACATTTCACAATTGGCCAAATGTTAACAATTCTCAACAAAACCGGACTCTGTTGAAAAAGTGAGTCTGCTCAGTTGGGTGGGTTGAATTCCCTTGAGATTTCAATTAAAATGCATGTGCTTTGTAATTCAAGCACCATTGTATGTACTGGTTTAGGTTAGTTCATTTATTAGCATGAAAAGACTGCAGGCTATACGCAAACTCCACGGCTTGTGCAAGTAAAAAAAAAAATCCCATGAGGAAAGTTGCATTCATCAGATTACCATGTGCAATACATCAAAAATACAATTTGATGTAAAAACACATGTTACTGTACATGTGTGTTTCTTGCTTGAGAGATCATATTTAAGCTCTCTTTGTACTAAGTTATAAACTAAATTATATTTCCTGCCGAAAGAGAGATAGCAGGGAATAGCAGGGAAAGTAAGCCAAACAGACTGACTTAATGCTGAAAATGTCAGGGAGGGTTCGATGTGCTGCCGTCGGACACTGTCGGAAACCAGGGCCAGGAGGGGTGAGGAAGTGTAGAGAGGAAGACAGGGGGGGAATGGAGGGAAGGATGGGGAGGAGGAGGAGTAGGAGGGGTGGGCAACTCAGCTGTGTGGGCAGACAGCCAGGACAGCTGGACCACAGAGTGTACAATACCCGCACTCACACAGACAGATGCAGGGATGTGTCTCACATTCTCACTCCCTGCCCATCTCTTTCACAGAGACTCTCTCTCTCTCTCTCTCTCTCTCTCACACTCACACACACACACACACACACACAGTCTACCACAGCAGAGCTAAAGTGTTGCATCTCCAGTCCAACAGCACTTGCCATCACACAGCCCACATTTCCTTTGATCAACCTCCAACAGCGGTGTGGCTGCCCTGCCCCCTTTGTGAAAATGCTGGTGATTCATTATCTATGACTTGACAAATCATCACGGCTCCCGGTGTTGCGTGATTAGAGCTGACCACAGATTGTTACACTGGTGCTGTGGGGGTAATCTGAAGCGATTAGTTACAGAAAGATGAGAGAAAACTCATGAGGACCAGCGTACGATGTTGAAACGTCATGCCTATTGTGTGTTCCTGCTCATTGGCACAGTACATGCCTTGGGCACCCTTTTTGTGATTTACTGTGACTCACTGATATAGATTGAAGTGAACTCGAACACCACGTTGCAATTTGTGCTGCTTCATTCACCAACTGCACCAACGGCTAAACTTTGGACAGGCCATTTGGCCATATTTAGACAATCTATGGTGCAAGGTAGCTCATGGTCTAAATTGCATGATGCAAATGCATTGGGGGGCATGTCCAACTCCAGTTTTGTTAGTTAGGTGGCAGATAATCTGAATGCAAAGTAATACAGAAGGCGCAAAGGGATGTAATTTAGTGTCTGAATTAGTACCATGAATTAGACCAATCAGAGTGTCTTCTCCCATTCCCTTTAAGAGCCAGGTGCAGCTGCACCATGGCACTACTATTTAAATAACAGACATGTCAAGTTGGAGGAGAAACTAACAATTGCGCGAAGTGAAACTGGAGCAGTAGGAAAAATTCCGATACGATAATTTCAGGAGACAGCGGAATTGAAAAGCTCTTCGCTTTAATACCAAAAAACATCAACCGTGAAAGAGAGGTGGACAACGTACAGGCTATACCCTCTGTGGCCATGCTGTTGCTGGCATATTTTGGGCATGCAGTTCGGAATCACGCCTTCCTCCTGTAATGTCTCCTCATTTATGTCCAAGAGACATCTGTCATAACTCGATATATATCAACTTAATAATCACATGCACAGTTTCTTAGTTACTCTAGGTTCTTTATTCAAACCACCTGTTAATTAAAGCATGACAGGGATGCTGCTCGCTCCAAACATCACAACCTCGAAAATGGATACTGATGACCTGTTAGTGTACATTGTGCAAATAAAAATAAAACCAGAAGGGTAACCCATGGGTTCATGATATATTTTCAGGGTTCATGAGAGGTCTTTGGACATATTTTCTTCATTCATCGCAGCCTAAAAATTTATACTGATGACCTGTTACTGTACTTAACGCAAATAAAACGATACTCATCGCTCCATTCATTGCAGTCTCAAAATGTATACTGATGACCTGTTACTGTACTTTGCGCAAAAAAACTATCCTCGCCGATCCATTCATCGCAGCCTCAGTCTAAATTGATACTGATGACCTGTTACTGTTCTTTGCGCAAATAAAAACATCCTCACCGCTCCATTCATCGCAACCTCTAAATGGATACTGATGACCTGTTACTGTGCGTTGCGCAAATAAAAATAAAAACAGAAGGGTAGCCTAGATAGGTTCATAAATGTCTTATATCAATGGTTCCCCAAACTTTTCCGGCCTTGACCCCCCATGTTTTTTGTCTTTTTGTATTAGTATTTCTTCTTCATTTTAGAGGTATTAAAAAAGGTCTTAAAAGTCCTTAAATAGTCACTTTAGAAATGTGCAGATACCCTGTATACACTTATACTGTCTGCTGTTCTATGTTGGTTTGTTTACTGATGAAACAATGTTGCACATTAAGCTAATCAGCTGGGGCCCCCCAAAAAATCTTTTGGGTACCCCCCTGGGCGTCCACCGTGGTACCACTGTCATACTGTCATTACATAACGAGAGGTCTTTAGACATATTTTCTATGAGCAATAAATGTAGGCTGACTTATAGAAATAAACTCCATCTCTTTTTCTCTGTCTGTCTGTCTCTCCTCACCACTCAGCAGGCAGCTGCTACTTTTCTACTGTTTTCTTATTTCTTATTAGTCAAATAAGGAATAATGATAAATAAAGGCTAAATCAAGTAGTTTAAAAACAGTTATCCTTCCATTTTTTAAAACAAAATTTATTTACGTTTTTGGTGCAAAACATTTACGCACGTTGTGAACCCGTAATCTACTATCTAATGCTCTCTTTAAGTATATTTACCTACACAATGCGGGTGCTGGGCGTGAAAATGACAACTGCGTCGGTTGTAAACTAGCAATGACACTTGCGATGTGCGTTGCTTTGTGCCATGTGCCAAGTGTAAGATAGGGCCCTGTGTCTTGTTTAAAATCTCTAGAGCAAGCGGTGGAAAGTCGGAGACAATACCTCAGAGATCTGTATGATCTGACTCACTCGAACTAGAGGCACAGAACAAACTTAATTGTCTCCGCCAGGCCGAAAGGCATGGCGAGAGAGTATGTTTTACCCTCCGTCCGTGTGTCCGTCCGTCCGTCCGTCCGTCCGTCCTCCGTCCGTCCGTCCGTCCGTCACCAGCTAATCTCCGCCACCGTTGGCCTGATCGCAGCGAAACTGTGCACACACACTCCCTGGATGCCAATTCCGAACTTCTGCCCCAAATCTTTCACATGGGCCTTTTATAGCGCCACCAGGAGGCCGATTTGTGCGAAACATATTTTTTGACAGTACTCCTACAGATTTTGTCCAAAAATCTCGCAAATCGGTACACAGTATCTCTATAGTCATTAAACAAAACTTGTCTTTTTTCATATTCCATCCTGATTGGCTAAAAATGGCTTCCAAAGTTTGCAGGAGTGCTCCATTTTCAACAAAATGCCTCAAATCATGAACACAGCATGCACTTTCGGTGAAATTTTGCACGCGTATTTCCACTATGCCGAGGAAGAAATGCCACTTGATAATTTTCAAATCAGCCTCATGGTGGCGCTATAACAGGCCGATTCATGTTTTTACCTATAACTGCACCGATCTGTGTAAAACTTTGTATGCGCACTCCCTAGAGGTCAAGGAAAAACCTTTGCCCTGCATTTTTCCCATCTGCCTTGTATAGCGCCACCAGGAGGCCGACTTATGTAAAACACATTTCTTTATATTACTCCTTCCGATTTTATCCAAATCTCACGCAAATCGGTACACATGATCTCCATAGTCATGTGATCAAGTCGGATGTGTTTGATTTTTCATATTCCATCCTCATTGGCTAAGATTGACATCTAAAGTTTGCAGTAGTGGCTTGTTTTGAACAAAATTCCGCAAATTATGAACGCACCGTCCGATTGCGGTCAAACTTTGCACGCACATTCACACTATGTTGAGGAACAAATGCCACCCTTTTAACATTGGCCTGTTATAGCGCCACCAGCAGGTCTAATTTAGCAAAAAAAAAAGTTGCACAAAATGCCTCAAACCATGAATGCAGTGTCCGATTGCCGTGCAAGGCCTAAGAACAAATGGTACCCTTTAAACATTGGCCTTTTATAGCGCCACCAGGAGGCCACAATAACCTACCTGACCTGGCGGAGACCTGTGCTCCGAGGAGCACTTTTTCTAGTTCACGTTATGTTCTAATCCACAAGACACATTCTGATGTCTAAAATCAGGGCCAATTCATTGCCTCTGCAGCAAACAAGTCAGATTTGACATCCCCACCGATGGTGTCATCTGCAGGTAGATTTGTTTTGAATGGTGTGGCTCTGCAGGAGGCTAGCTGTCTAAAAGAGGTCGGTCCGTTTGTCTGTGTGTCCGGTGACATCTTACGATCTTACAAACCACTGTTCCGATCAGTGCCAGTGGGCTTACTTAGTACCTTTACCTTTTTCACATTATCTTTATATGTTTTGAAATATTTAACTTTAATTTTATAATTAAAGTCAATTGGGCTCAGTTCGGGCTGATACGTGCCCAAATTATACATCATAGATATGTTATAGCTGGCCACATGAAGTCTGAGATCCATATTGAAGCCATATACTGTTCCCATGTGGATCTCGATTATTTCTATACACAGCCTCCAGAGACACAAAGCGATTAAACATAAATGGTACCATCCTACAGTGAGCAATAGCGATCAATATTGATTGATTGATTGATTGATTGATTGATTGGTTGATTGATTGAGCACTTTTATTTAAAATGAATTCAAAACTATAAATACACAAGAAAGCCCCAATTGTGGTCCTTCAATACAGGTCATCAGATATATGGGGATACGTTTTGAAAAACAGCTAAATGTTCCTTTAAGAGAGATGACCAGAAGTCTTGCTCGTGTGACTGACATCTTAAAAAAGACCTCTCATCGGTCCGTCTCCATTTCTGTTCTTTAATTGACACGCTGTGAAGTTGTCTCTAAGTGAAGTCTTATTGTAGGACTCTTTTTCACCACTGCTTAAGTGTTTCTGACAGTTTTATTTCAAACTGTCATGTTGCAGGCATTCCGAACGTACTTGCCGGTCGAAAGTATGGCAAACACGAAGATATGAAAAGTACTAGTTTTTGGTAAAAACAGAAACAAAGTTATGTTCTAACAAATTTGTCAAGAATCTCTCTGGGATGACACTCTGACCTCCGAAGGTGTAATTACCATTTTCAAGAGTCTTAAGAACTGTTACATAACAGTTTCTCTGACATTTTTTCACTCTACATCCCCTGACGGAGTTTGTGTTTGTGGTGTCATTGTCCTCACGTCTGCATGTCTTCCTCTGACCTGCCCCTCATGGCACGCAGCCTGAAGAACAGATGTTCTCAGACTAAATATTTGTACGTTTCCAGAGAAGGAACCTGTTTGAAGGGCTGAGGCAGCTGATGGGCGAGGTCAAAGTTTTGGTCTGCTCTGATCTGCCGATATAAGACCGTCTGTAACTAAATCTGAATTAGATTTAGGCTTTGTGACGTGTCAGTGGTCTAAAATGACCCCACATTGCGTTAGCATGGACGTCTGCGGATGATATTCTCCTGAGTCCATTTGGTGGGCTCAGGTCTCTGCAGGTCTCGTTCTGGGGTCTTTGAGAACCAGGTTCCTACAGGCACCGAACAAGCAGCCCTTTTGTTTCAGTGCCTGTTTCCCACTGCTGCGCCCCCTCTGTGAGATACAATGATGAGATCCAGATGCGGCAGGGGCCTGAGATCGGGGCTTGGGTTTGAGGCTGGTGTTGTTGGGCCTCGAGGCTTGGTCAAGACTTGGGGCAACGGTGACGTCACAAGAAACCTTAAAGACTTGATTTATGCTTTGTTGCGCCGCCGGTGTCACTTGATGAAATTATTTTGGCGTGCAACAAAGTATAATACAGGCTTTAAGGTTGGAAGTAAGAGTTGCTGTAACTTGATTTTATTTCCTGCAACCGCACCAAACCAAACCTTCCTCGTGTGTCAGTTTTGTCCCATGTCTCTTTTTTTCCTTTGTTTTCCAGGAATCCTCGAGCACCCCTTTGGTAATTGACGTATATGTAGTGACACCATCCACCCATGACCTCCCCATCTCAGGCTATAGAGGATATGACTCTGGGGTGGATTCTCCATCATCAACAGCACTTGTTTCAGCCTTGCCCTCCTCTGCAGCTGCCAAGAAGCCTGCAGACATTCAGGAGGACGATTGTTATGATCTCACGTATGGGTGTGTGTGTGTGTGTGTGTGTGTGTGTGTGTGTGTGTGTGTGTGTGTGTGTGTGTGTGTGTGTGTGTGTGTGTGTGTTGGGCCTTTGATGTCTCCCCGTGTTGCTGTGCAGTGCATGCAGGGAGGCACACATGGCAGACTGATGGTGAGGCATGGCAGTTGTTGCATGAGATCTTTTTAGGCCAGTTCTCTTTTTTTCCTCTTTCTTTCACTCAGACTGGGACTCAGTCAGCCAGAACAGACTCACACATGAGACCAACGCTTTACTTTCAAGCATGCATGCATGTACGAACACACACACACACACACACACACACACACACACACACACACACACACACACACACACACACACACACACACACACACACACACACACACACACACACACACACACACACACACACACACACACACACACACACACACACACACACACACACACACACACACACCCGTATGTCCATGCCATCAACTAAACTCAAGAGTAAACGTGCGCGCGCACACACACACATGTCACACACACACACACACACACACACCACACAGGCAACGGACACGTTTTTACACACTTTTAAATTAACACCGGTGACTTTACTGTGTGCTGTGGGAATAGCAGCGTGATTTACAGTGGTCAGTTCCTACAGGTCCTCAGAGGCTCCCACATCCATGGTATGGCTGAGTGGACATGCAGAGGGGCTTGTGGGACACAGAGCCCCGCGTAAAGCTCGGGTATCTCACAAACTTAAGCAACATCTAATTAGCGTCTTTAGTGGAATTTTACTGGCTTCCTAAAGAGCCAAGCTGACAGGTAGACACCGTTCAGTCTGGGACACACAGCCCAGAGCCGACCAGATGAGAACTTCCGGAACAACAGGGCCCAATTAAAGAGGGACTTTTTCTTTCTTTCTTTCTTTTTTTCTCGGCTGAACGACATCCGAGGTGTGCTGCTAATTTCCCTTATCGCCGAGATCGGACGATGTCTCACTTCCCGGGTCGTCTCGCCAATACGACTAGAGGCGATGTGGCTGGTCAGTGGTCACCATCGTGGATGTATTAGAAGAGGGTCATCATCTTACTGAGCCTGATAAACACGGCCGGGCAGGATGTGACAAACACGCCATCTTCCATCTTCTCAAAGACATCGCTCGCAGCCTGTAACGCACCGACTGACCTTTGGTGTTTGGTTGTTTCATTTCATTTCATTTCAAACCTTTATTTATGCTCGGGACGCACTGAGGTTTTCACTCGTTTACAGTGTCGACTCGAGTGAAGTGAACAGCAGCAAACACGAATAAGACAAACTCAGACAGGAAGACCTACAGTATGCAGCTAAATGAGAAATGATTTATGAGTGAAATACAAACAATTACAAACAGATACACAGTGGACCATGATCATGGATTTGAACTGTGCAAAGGATATGGCATTAAAACAAGTTTTAAAATACGTCGAAGGGCATTCCAGGAGTATTAAATATGGTCCGGGGACCAATCCAATCCAATCCAATCCACTTTATTTATAGAGCACATTTAAAACAACAGTGTTGAACCAAAGTGCTGTACACTCAGTAACAAAATACTAAAATAAACAAGAGCAAAACAACACACAATAAACAGGACAGCATTAGACACAATGCCTACAGGAAACAGCAGCTTCTCAATCTGAATTTTCAAACGCCAAGGAGCACGTACAAGTGAAACACAGGCAGGGTTTGAGACGCTCTAACATGGGGTGGAAGCTCGTTCCACAGTGTGGGCGCTATAGCGGAAAATGATCTATCTCCCCGGGTTTTCAGCTTTGTTGCTGGGACCTTAAGGAGTGACTGGTCAGTAGACCTCAAGACCCTTGTAGAGTCTTGAGGACCACCAGTGGTCCTTGAGGGGGTTCCAGGTGGTCCCCAGCTAAATAATGGAGAGTTGGTAACAAAATGGACCCTTATTAGATAGATCTTTAACTCCTGAGAGCGTAACATTTTAGAGCATTGAAAGCATTTTACGCTCTCAAGAGTTAAATTATTGTTAAACATCTGCATTACTTAATTTACAAGAACTCAATACAATTAGAGAATGTAAAATAATTGTTATTTTGATCAACTTTTGCCTGTTATCCCTCCTATGGTACCAACATCAATACAGCATGGAATTGTGGACAGAATCTTGGGTCTGAGAGGCTAAATCTCATCGAATGGTGGTCTGTGGCTCAAATGCCGAATGAATAATGGACCTTGATATGAAAAAGGTTGAACACCACTGACCTAGAAGATGCATGCATGTGTTTATCTACTGTAGGTGTAAAGGCATACCAGCGTGCATGTGTACTGTACATGTCTACATGTGTGTGTTGGCATAATGCATGTTCTTTATTGAGGAGTCAGAGAAGAGATGGAGTAGGACGGGGATGTATCCCAGCTGTGATATATGGCCCTTGGAAACCTAGCGAGCACAAAGCGCTGACAAGGAATTTAGAAACATGGGGGGGGAATGATTCCTAACCGTGTGGATATCAGTCTTGACTTCTGTCTAACCCCAGGTGGAACTAAATTAGATTTAGATAGATTAGGAAAAACAAAAAGGAACACTCAGCGCTTGTTGATTTATTACGTGAGTCATGTGTGATCATGGAACAGCAGGTGATGTCCGCCACTAATAAAGTCCCATTAGGGACGTTCCACAGACCTGGTCTCAGGGCAGAGGTGTGGGTGGGGGGTTGACTCAAATACTGAATCCTGAAAATCGTATTCTATTTTTTACGAGAATCAAGAGGGGAGTATGACTTCTTTCCATTGACTATATGCTGTATAAACAGTCTTGATGTAATTCCCAATGTCTGTTCTCACATACAGTATGCATATTTGACTGCAAACAACACGTACGTATACAATATACAAAACACCAAATATGAATCAGCCTATAATACTGTAACATAAGAAAGATTGCCAACAGCATTTTCTTTGACCCCAATTTATGAATTGTTACCATTAGAAAGGAGATTTCCACAATTTAATGAAGGTTAGACTGAGGCACTATTTTGTGCACCAGTTCATCGTAAAATTAAATACGGAACGTAATCCTATATGTTAAAAGGCCTCACTGAATTATGTGATAGTGATGTTATGTTATATATATTAAATGTATATATTTGTTTGTTCATTGGTCATTCATCTTTGGTGCTACCGGTGATGCAAAACACATTTCAGAAACCTCTGATAATAAAGTATCAATCAATCAATCAATCAATCAATCAAATCACGGGCAACCAATGGTAATGCATGACACGCTGACTATGTAAGAGGTGCTACATTTTAGACTTCTAACCGTTATAAACAGCTAAAAAAGTGAGAGAAAGGGAACTTGTGGTTGAGGTTCCACACAGCTTCATAGGGTCTGTAAGCAATTGCCTTCACTTCAAGGTGAGACATCCCCAGACAGTCATGACAAGGCAGCTGCTTCCTGTCCAAGTGAGAGCCATCCTCCAGCCTCAGCCCAGCCCGGGCCTTCCCACACACTGTAAATCCCCCAAGCCTTATCCAGATCACCAACATTAACCCCTTCACAACCCTCAAACCCCACACACTTGGGCATTCGGCTCATTCTAAGAGCCACTGAGTACAACACACAAATCCCCAGTGAGCTCCCAGAGCGTGAAAAATGAACCTATAAGGGTCTATGTTCAACTATCACTGATGGGTTTTACAGTGCAGATATGCTTTTCAGCGATCCCAAGAATGGCCCTAATCGCCCTTCAGGTGTAGTCTGTTTTTCTGTTGAGTTATTGCTTTGACACTAAGACACTCTGAGAAAAACTTCTCTTTTTCTCCCTGGACGTTACCAATGACCTGCATCGCAATTCGCTTTGCCGTGGACGGTGCTATTGCTGCTGAAGTAAGAGCGCCCCCTACTGAACATGGTGGTCAAACAGGGTCTCTGCTTCTCAGTCCCCAGTTATTCTCTTATATTATATTCTCCAATCCACAAGGGGAAACCCCTCGCCAGATAGAAGAAACATAAATAAACATTTGCTCCACTTTGCCACTGCAGTATGTTTCACTACCAAAGACAAAACCACAGAGACAAATGTCTGTGTAGGCACACATCTTTATACATAATACACAATAATAACAATTCGGCAGGTTGGTGTGCCCAGGTGGCTCACTGATTAACCGATCTACAAGCTCACAACACGTTGCAATGCAATGCGTTGATTGGTTTGTAGATTGAAAGTTTGCCGCAGAATAGGGACACTAGCTTCCAACTGACTCTGGTTTGAATCAAACCCGAGGCACTACAGTATACTGCATGTCATCCTCTCTCTAACGACTTTCTTGTCTCTTTGTTCACTGTCATATCTGATTAAAGTACAAAATGCCCAGAATGAATCTTTAAAAACAATTCAACATTTATTTTCTTCCCAGTACATTCAGATCCCCATTCCATGCTGTTATGGGTCATTTTGGTATTTATTCCAGAAGTTGGAACATCATCCTCTATTTGTATTAATCCACACCCCCCAGCTAGTTGGCATGCAACATCCATTTCTCAATAGAGAAACAAAGTGTCCTTTGGCCTTATAATCAAAGTGGTACATAGTGTTCCAATGACACCCCGCCACGCACCATGTTTTACTAACTTCATGGGGACAATATTCTGGTTCTTAAGATGAAAAAGGTCATTTCTGTGGTTGGCCCATCCGTTCGTCCTTGGTTCATCCGTTCGTCCTTCCGTTGTTTGGGACTGTTTAGTCTGTTGTTTGTTTGAAGCAGATAAATGCTCGAGACAGATGCTGCTTTTCCCCCTCTGTCCAATCGAGTGAGTCGAAGGTGGCTATAGGGAGGGTCCTGAAAGTGAGTGACAGGTGGGTCACTGGTTATTGGGACAGAATGCGCTGCAAGCTATTCCGTTTTTTAGAATGTGCTGGCTGCAAAAAACAGTCGGCTGCGCACAACCTGAGTTTAACAGCGGGCAACCATATTTTGGTGTGGCCGTGCCCTAATGGTGTTTTGTAGGCCTGAGGTGCGTTTCCCAGAAGCATCGTTGTCTAACTTTATAGTCGTGAATACCGCTGGAAGAACAATCATTGGCAGTTTGGGCATAACTGAAAAGTGTTGTTTGAAGGAGCTGTTCTCAGACAGAATTCGTTAGAGTCGTTAGAATTATCGTTCCTGGTAATACCTTCCCGACTGAATTACAAATGACTGGTATACATACATACATACATACATACATACATATGGTAAATATATGTACATATATATACTATACAGTATACACACACAACTGTGACACACACACACACACACACACACACACACACACACACATCAACCGGATGTCATTCTCACACCAGGTAACATGATATTGTGATGTCCAACCACCTACCGTTTGTGTTCACATGCCAATTGCTATATATTGTGTTTTAATCAATTGGGTAGCCTAAGGTTGAAATACAGTTATGGTGATCCACATACCCACATAAACAACCCAAAATTAAAAAATGAATATACACAGGAGGAACATTTATATGAAAAGGCAGACAATTATTTAGGCCCCATTCACTATAATAATCATCATAATCTGTGCAGCTCAAATGCGGTAGACAGCCCACAGTACACCGCTTAACCCGACCCAGGCTACTGGCAGCTTGTAGGTTCGTCTACATATTTTTATTAAGAAACATCAACATGTCAACATGATGTTCTGGTATCAATCTAGAATTGAGCGTAATGTTCGCTGCCAAGAAAGGCTGCTCCAAGGGTACGGACATCCCCGGCAAACAGATAGCGTCTAGGTAGCTATTCTGAGGAAACACGAGGCTGTTAACTGTCCACCATTCTAATAAAGTCACTTCCAGGGGTGGGGAAACATCTCTGAAGTAGCTCTCCACTTCATTAACGTACTGTAGTTATGTCCAAGGAGCAGCCGCATTGCGTTCTTCTTTGCGTCCCCATCAAACCAATCAAACATCTGATTACACACTGTAGCCAGTGGTGGAAAGTAACTAAGTACATTTACTTAAGTACTGTACTTAAGTACAATTTTGAGGTACTTTTACTTAACCAATGTATGTCCAATGTTTATACTTTATACTTCTCCACTACACCTCAGAGGCAAATGTTGTACTTTTCACTCCACTAAAAGTATTTGAAAACCTTCGTAATGCATACTGTAGCTACTTTGTAGATTTGGATTGTTATTACAAAACGTACATTAACCACTTCAGCCCTATATATACTTTGACTATTTGAAAATAGCCAATCTGCAAGCTCACAAGCGAGTTGTGAGCTTGTAGATCTGCTATTTAACCACTTGAACCCAAGAATATGTATTCCGGGGGGAACATTCGCCGTAAATAGTTGATCTACAAGTGTACAACACGTCCCAAGCGGCTATTTGGCTAAGAGGTTTGGTGTAGATAGAAAAGGAGAAGACCAACTACAAAGCCAAAAGTCAAGTTGACTAAGTATTGAGGGTTTAAGTGATTAAATGTCTGATAATACACATTAACATGAATCCAACATATTAATAGAAAAGATCATGTATAAATAAACAAAAAAACATATTTTCACAACCATGCTGCTGTCAAACAAGTCTATGAAACTATCTATGAAATCTATGAAAAAGTTGAATCTGCATGAACAACATTTTATACAGTATGTATAGTGGGGGTCCCTCCTTCATCTCTCTCTCTCTCTCAGCTAAGCGGTCTTTGGCCTGAAAAACGTTGAAGACCCCTGCTATAGACAATCCTGCACGAGTAACAGCAACCTGGCTTGGATTGGAATAAAAAGGGAAGCGTCTCATACTTTTTTGGATTATACTGTATGTCTTATATCCTGTGCTTCACAATAAAGATATTTGAAACATAGACAATCCCTCTGACTGTCCCTCTAAACAAACTTCCCACAATTTCAGACATTGCCCATACAAGGTCCAGCCATATAGGCTACTTTGTTTTGACTCAGTCTTGTTTTATTTTAGAGCATGAGGCTCTGACCCAGTGGCTTCCAAACTTTTTAGCCTGTGACCCAAAAGACAAGTGAAAATAATGTTAAAAGAGTTTTTAGATAGGCTGTTTTCACTTCCACTTAAAAGCTACATTTGTGGAATTCATGGGATTCATTTTAATTGTTTAATTTTATTTGTGAAATTCTTTTATAAAATTGTTTGTAATTATTTTTAATGAATGAAAAAAAAGAAACAAAAAAGGGGGATATTTGCAGTACTCGTGACCCACAAAAATTGTGTGACCCACAATTGGGTCCCGACTCACTGTTTGGGAAACAGTGCTCTAACCGAGTGATATCTAACCGGCCATGTCAGTCGGTTCAAGCCATTGTGGCCTGTTGGGTTATAGCTGTTGGGGTGCGTTGCAGGATAACGGCAAGGGATTGTGAGATAAGGATCGTGTTGGGTTGTGGTTTTAGGGTAAGGGATGAGGGTTTTGAGTTAGGTTGGGCCAGCTGATTAATAAAAATTGATTTTTTAAGAGAAGTTGGTTTTGATCATAGACAAACGTGTTGTTGGGGTATTTGGCCAACATTTGCACATAGCTGCAATTAGTCCTCTGCATTTAACCCATTAAGACCGGGAAGCATCTATGTCATTTTAAGATTTCTTGGCTATTCAAAAATAGCAGATATACAAACTCATAGTGCAGCACTTGAGCTTGTAGATCTGCTTTTTTTTTTTTTTTGCAAATCTTTGAATATATTGAATATTTTTAACTCCGATATGTGCTTCTGGGGGTCCCTGGAACAACATATTTTGAGACGGGGGTCCACAGCCAAATACATATCATTTTGGGGTCCTTGACATGAAAAGGTTGGAGCACCACTGATATAACAACATACTGTTGGGATTTAGAAAACATTTTTAGATATGTAGTTGGCCGCGGACCCCCATTTCTAAATGTTTTGTTCCAGGGACCCCCCAGAAGCAAAGATTTGAGTTTTAAATGTTCGCTTAAAAAATATATATATATTCAAGATTTGCACAAATGTTCAAGATTTTTCTAAAATAGCAGATCTATAAGCTTATAGCGCCGCACTCAGTGCCGCAAGAAATCTTAAAATGACACAGATGAGTTAACCCATGTTAACTAGTAGCAGTGGGAAACTATTGAACAGCACCCAGTACAGGGAGCAGTTGGGGTTCAGTGTCTTACTCAGGACACTTTGACATAAAGCCAGGAGCGTGTGCGTGCCCGTGTGCGTGTGTGTGTGTGTGTGTGTGTGTGTGTGTGTGTGTGTGTGTGTGTGTGTGTGTGTGTGTGTGTGTGTGTGTGTGTGTGCGTGCAGGCATCCAATGTTTGTGTATGTGTATCCCTGCATATGCACAAGCATGCATGCGCGTGTGTGTGCATCACGGGGGCCCCCTCTCTTCTCATTTTGGGTCATTGAGTAGCAGTTAGTCTTGTCCCCGTGCCAGTACCTAGACTAGTGAGGCATGAAGAGATGATTGCATTATGCCCCTGGATGACCTGCATCCCTCCACCACCACCGTACTTGTTGTGGTCTCACACCACACACACACACACACACACACACACACACACACACCCACCCACCCACCCACCACTGCGCTCCACTCTTTTCATTTCTCTTGGCACGAACAGCGCTTGGCTTACTGCTACAGTATGTGTTTTAAGATGAAAGAGAGACACTGAGGGTACCAATGGGCCCCTATGACACAACTGAAGGCCTAAACTAAAGGCTAATATATACTTTGTCAAAACCCCACCATCGGCTGACAAAACATTACGTCGTCAACATTTTCTTTTGGTTTGACAAGGTAAAACTTCGCCTTAAAAGAGTAGTTCACCCTAAAATTACTTATTTTCTATCAGTTACACACCCCATAAAGGGGGGAGATTTTTTTGTTGAGCCAGTAGGAGACTCAAATGGCCTGCAATTCTACTGGAGACTCATCCAATTATTGCCTCAGGAAAGCGACAAAAACTAAAAAATCTCCATGAATTCAAGGCTTCATGGGGTGTGTAATTGTAGGAAAATAAGTAATTTAACCATCCTTTAACCACATCCTAGTATCCCTATCATGTCATAATAGTCCAAAATTAGACATTCAGTGAAAATAGACAAACATATATAGGCAAATATTTGGCAAACATACAGTAGCAGATCTACAAGCTTACAACTTGTCACTTTACAACACGCTGTGAGCTTGTAAAGTTGCTATTCCCACTATTGACGTACAGCATTCGATGAATTCGATTATTCGATGAATTGAGTTCAAATGACCCCAATGGAGACAAGCCATAGTGCTTTCTTGGGTTTAAAATCCTCTTAACAAACCTTGTATTGAACTGTACTTCCCTGTGCTCGTCTTTGCAAACTGTTAATAAAGTATTCAATCAATCAATCAAAAGCAAAGTACTGTATATGGTTGTTAAGTGGTTAATGGTCCATTTTCCCTGCCCCCACCACCACCACCACCACCAGTGGCAGCCACCATAAAGTACAAGCCAAAACTCTCGCCCAGATCCCAAATGAAAACAAAACTGCAGAGAGTTGGGAGGAAATACCCTGTTGTCATTGCAGAACCTCGTAATAATGCCAGAATGTAATGCAGATGGAGGAGGACGATACCATGACAGGGCAAAATTTCAGAGAAAGGCAAAAAGGATGTGTTCCCAAAGAAGACAGACGTTGCCATCTCTCAGAGGATGTCGGAAGACATAAAGCTGCCACGGAGCGGGCGTTTCCAATCCCGTTCAATTACACATGGGATAAATTATGGCGGCTATAAACTTCAATAGGAAATTCACCTAGCTCCACCCTGCCGACTCTCCCAGCTCAAAAAGCCCTGGTTTTGCATGTGTGTGCTGTGTGAGAGAGAGGCTGGAGTGAATGAGGAAGCACAAGGGGAGATTTTCTAAACAAATTGAAAGAAGATGTAGCATCTGGTCAGCATTGCGGGAAGACCTTGTTCACAGGACCAATATGCTTCCCTGAGGTTCAGTCAGGGAATAGATTCCCATCCGCTGTGACTCCTTGTAACATCTTAACCCGTTCCATCCGGCAACGCATCTGCGTCATTTTAGATTCCTTTGGCTAGTCAGTGCCACGCTTTGAGCTTGTAGATCTGCTATTTTTGGGGAAAGAAATGTGCAAATGTGTGCACATCTTTGAGTATATATATACACATTTTTAACTCAAATCTTTGCTTCTGGGGGTCCCTGTAACTAAATATTTTGAGATGGGGGGGTCCACGGACAAATACATATCATTTTGGGTGGTCTATACAGCAACATAGGTTTTTTTTTCAAAAAAGACATTTGTAGAATCCCCAGAAGCAAAGATTTGAGTGAAAAATGTTCACTTAAAAAAACATATATATTCAAAGATTTGCAGATCTACAAGCTCGTAGCGCGGCACTCGTAGATGTGCTATTTTTGAATAGCCAAAAGTATAAAATAATGGTTATAGCTAAAAAATCTAAAATGACACAGTATATGCGTTCCGGGATTGAATGGGTTAAAGACACCGGGGTAACTAGGTTGGAGTATAATCATGGCATCAGTGAAGGCCTCTCTCGCAGGGTACCACACAGCCCACCTCACCAGATATACTGACAAAGATATCCAGGCAAGAGCCAAGACCACTTATCTCTCATCTGTACAACAAATTGGCAGTAAGTTTACATGCAAACATCATTGAAGTTAGTATCGCGGTTCCCTGTTTTCAATCAGGCATCATCTGCAAACGTTAAGATTTGAAAAAGAGAGTTCCTCCTTTGCTGGCACTTATTGACAACTCTTCATGCATGTGGATATTTCTCTACTTTATATGTATTAAGCACATGTGTAAAAACTTTTCAAAAAGCTTGAGGGCCCTTCTGCAATCCATGGTGCAGTGGGGTAACGGCGGCCCCTGGCCTGGCCCGCACCACATGTCCTCTCAGACACCAGGACTGAGCGTGTCTGCCGACACCCAGGAACACGCCATTCCCATCGTTTAGCTTTACAGTCAGCGAGCATAAACAGTGTTGAATATCTGTCTCCGTACGATGATGGCCACACTGGGACATTAATGGATACTGTCCCGTGCACGGAAAAGGTAAATCGTAAATCTACCGACCGAAATAACTGTCATACAAATACAGGCTCCTTACAAGTATTCCTTTAGTGTTACCTTTCAGAATGTCCATTTTCTCTACATAAGGAGCGATAAACCTGTCAGGGGAAGCCCATAACCTTCCCCCGGCGGCTGATATTCAAGCCAAGCCCTTGATGCTCCGGAGACCACTTTCCTCAATAGCTCATTCTCCTCCCTTGCCTCTCCCTCTTCTCCCTCTTCAGCCTAATTTATGCTCTGTCCTACAACGGTGTTGCACGCTAAAAATAGCCGACCTACAAGATCACAACGCGTTGCATCCGCTATGCGTTGTGAGCTTGCAGGTCGGCTATTTTCGGGCACACGGCGCCACCGTACGGCGAAGGATAAATCAGCCGTTAGGAGGAGGAGGCCTCCCAGCTGCAGGCTTTATGATGGGGGATGCTCAGTCCAGTTGCAGTCAGAATCCATCACGTGATTTATGGAGGACCCCCAGACACTATCCTTCAGACAGTCTGGGGACCGGGCGGTGTCTGATCAGCTCCACAATACTGACCAGGGAACAACACTGTCCTCAATCCACCTTGAATCAGGTTTGGCGGAACTCACCTGTCCTCGCTTACTATCTATTAATGGTTTGTTTAGTTTTTTTTATATAATTTGCAAATTTCTCATTAAGTATCTGTATTTTTTATACCCGGTTTATGAGCCTAATTACAGGAGTAACAGCGCTGTAAAGTGAAACGTGTCTCTGCATATAAAGTTAGGGGCTGAGTTTAAACATCGCTGGCAATTTGAATGAGAAATTCAGGTGCACTTTAAGGGGCAACAAAAAAAAACAATTCACAAAAAGAAAGCAGTGTACGAGCTAAATCCTTACTGAGGCCAGAACTGTTTTCAAACACGTTTGAATGGGCACTCTAAAAAAGCCTGGAGACTATTATGCTGCTAGTGATGCAGCCTGCATACGATTACCATTAATGTGGCTTCAGCTCTCCCACAATGCCCTGTGTATATCTGTGTGTGTGTGTGTGTGTGTGTGTGTGTGTGTGTGTGTGTGTGTGTGTGTGTGTGTGTGTGTGCACGCACGCGCTCGCGCACGTGTGTCACTGTGCATGTGCGTGCGCATGTTTGCATGTGTATGCATTTGCACATGCACGCATTTACACACACACGCGCGCGCGCCCAACATGGGTTTTTGTGCATGTTTGAATTTGTAATGCAATTGTTGCCTGTGTGCGCGTTTTAAACACTGTGACTCGGGGACAAACGGCGCGAGGCGGGTAATATGGGGTGATGTTAACTCACACAGGGAGGGGAGGGGCAGGGCGAGCGAGAGAGAGAGAGAGAGAGAGGGACTGGGATGCAGATTCTAACAGAGAGAGGAGAAAGAGGCAGAGCGGAGAGATGCTGCCAGTCTGCACGTAGGCTCCCTCCACTCTGCTAGTCACCCGGTCCAAAGAGGGGGTGGCAGGGGGGGGGGGGTAGAGGCGGTGGTGGAGGGCCGGTGCAGAGCTCTGGTTGGCAGGGCTGTGATGGGGTGAAGTCTCACGTCGCTGGCACACAAGCACTCTGCCCAGATCGCGTCACAGGGACCGGCATGAATGCTCATTGTGGATATTATGAATGTAATCATTCATGATCCTCTGCAATTTGTGCAGAGCTGGATTTGGAGCTGATGAGGAGAGGGGACGAAGGGAGGGCTATTCTGGTCAAAGGAAGTCAATCTAGCACTTTGCTGAGTGTCTCTTGCGACGCGTTTTGCTTTCGATCCAGGCTTTCAGGAAGTGTTCTAACAATACTCCATGATGTAACGCCTCTGTTCAACCTTTCTCTCCAGTCAACCCCAATGCATCTTGTCTGGGTGTCTTCATGTGTTGAAAACGTGTTGTCAATTACATGATATTCATACCTTTTATGTAAGCCTCGTTCCCAGCCTTACTCATCTGCCAAGAGAAAAGCCTGGTCACAACCTAAAACAGAGAGTGTCTATAGGGGCGGGACTTCCGTTGTACGTATTTCCCACGGAAACAATATTTTTCGACCAATCACGACACTTGTTTCATTCACGGAGAATGTAAACAGATTTCTAAAGCATCAACGTCAATTTGTTTAAAAAGAAAATGGGATAACCCAAGCGTAGCGGCCTGCACGGCCTTCTTCAGGATTTGAACCACACCTTTGCGGCATCAGTGTGGACATTACCAGGTACTGAAACATTATAATCAGAAGTGGAGGCGTGGCCCGGGTAGCTGGCGTAGCGGTCCGGGCACCTAGGCTCCAAAGTAGCCTGACAGCGTGTCGTGGGTTCGAGTCCCGATCCCGACGGCCTTTGCTGCATGTCACTCCCCATCTCTCTTCCCATTTCCTGTCAAACGTTGTGAGCTTAAAGCCCAAGAATAAATCTGAAAAAAAGAAGTGGAGGCATGGCCCCTGGCCTGGCATGACTCCTGGCGTGACTCCTGGCGTGACTCCAGCGGCTCCTGGTCCATGTAGGGCAGGGGAAAAGGGAGCAAAAGTCCCAAACCTTACACACATTCCCTCATCCTCGTCCCACCGTGACATTAGAACCAACATGCTCACATTGTTCCCCTGCATCGCTCCCAGTGAAATGTCAGGGCCCCTCCTTTCATGTGACAGAAATTCCTCACGATTTCTCTCCTCTGCCCCCCAGTCGTGGGGGGGCCGCCGTTTGTGTAGCGCCATGTTTCATTTGAATATCAAAGAGCATGAGAAGGTGGTCAGACACGTTTTAAAATCCTGTCTTTTTAGGCCTTCTTTCCCAAACGTGACTGCCGATAATGTGTCCAATGCAGGAGAGGGTCACGGGAACAATGTGTGCTTTGTCACGGAGGAGAATGCAATTTAGCTTTTAATACAAAATGACGAAAAGAATAGAAAACATCCACAGCGTTTCACAACACAATTCCCTCTCTTCCTTTTCATAGTAGTCTATTAATCAAATGTTTCCTTTCCCCCTTACTACTTAAACAGCATATGGTCGCTGTTGAGAAGAAGCCTCGGGTGTGTCCATATTTCAGCTTTTTACATGTTTTTAAATAAATCAATTCTCTTTTTTATATTTCGTCTTATGATTGTCGCTCAGAAGTAGCAGCAATAGCAGATCTACAAGCTCACAACGAGTCACATTGTGACATGTTTTGAGCTTGCTGCTATTTTCTTTTTTGAACATTCCTGAAAGGTTTCACCTATAATGACATGCCAGAGCGGCCGGATGGGAACCGCGAGGTTCCCAGTTCGATGCCGGACTCCCCCAGAGTATTAGTGTCGAAGTGTCCTTGAGCAAGACACTGAACCCCTAATTGCTCCGGATGAGCAGGTTGGTGCCTTGCATGGTTTCCTCCGCCATGATGTGTGTGTGAATGGGTGAATGTAATGCACAATCTATGTAAAGCGCTTTGGATAAAAGCGCTATATAAATGCACCATTTACCACTTACCACTGTGTGGCATGTTGCATGTTCTCCCCGCGTCCCCTAGGGTATAGGTACCCTCACAAAAAACATGCAGTAATCCTGGTCTCTATACTGCCTCCCCCTGGTCAGCCGGGGCGCCTGATGGAGGGGAAAGGAACTGGTTGGAATAACGTGTTCCTTCCACACGCTACGTCCAACCGGGGAAACTCCCCCCTGTCAGGTGATCAGAAGCGGCTCGCTAGCGCCTCATGCATTGAAGGAGGCATGAGCTCAGTTCTGGGCTGGCAGAGGGAGAGTAGCGCCCAGGATTACATAGGCAATTGGCACTGGGTGAAAAAAAAATTGTAAAGCGTCTGATGTATTATTATTATTATTATTATTAAGGTTTCTGCTGGACAGCAATGGCATGTTGGGAAACACTATCCCAGTGTCCAGCATTGCCATCTGAGTTAGCAAATACCATTGGCATTCTTTGGATGCTTTGTTCTTTTCTGTGGCAAGAAGTGCAAAATTGGATGCTTCCCATGAAATATTAAGTAAAAGACATTATTGCTGAAATTGTGGATTTCAACTTAAGATTACTTTCTAAATATAACAAAGGAGAGCAGAAAAGTGGTTTGTTAATGCTGAAAGACTATTGTTCTTATTTCACCCCAGCCTGAAACGGTTGAGTTTGAAAGGGCCCGAAAAGTTTAAAAAAAAGTAAAAAAAAGAAAAGGGACTTAGTGAAGGTCCAAAGGACAGACAGAGACGGAGTGAACTGACATTTACGACACTAGCCGCGCACCAAAGCACATTAAGTAAGCACGTACAGTTCAGTACAAGTATCAAATAACAGAAGAAAGCAAGTTTGGCAGAAGCTGTACTTTTGCACTTCACAGAGGTGGATGGTGTGCTCTATATCATTGTGACAGGTGTCTCCGGCCTCTCCTTTGGTCTTCCAAAACTATTATATGCTGCAACTCACCAGCCAGCCAGAATTAACTTAAAAAGCACTGTTGCTGTGATGTACCAAAGACGCAAAAACATGTTTTTCTCAGGTAGAGTGTAAAAAATAAGACAAAAGGTGAGACAAAAGGTGTAGTGAGGGAGTTAACTTCTTGACTCCAGCACATCAATCTCAAAGTGTAATCTGAAATTATCTCTAGAGTGCTAGTCACAAATCAAGAAGCGGGGTATTCAAAGACCGCTAAGGTCTATTGCAGCGTTTTTAACACCTGGTTTTGTTTCTGAAGTTTATTACTCTAGAATCTTGATGTCATTTGTCTTTAAGCTGCGTCAAAAGAGAATATTGGCCCGAAATTAAAGGGGGGGGGGGAAGTAGAGCCGATACAGAAATGTGGGCCCTGGGTTCTTACCTGATTACCCAATTACGTCACGGATTTAAGAGGCCGTCTCTACCAAAAGCGCTTTTTTGAGCTGGCACCGCCTGTCTGCCATGCATTTCTATGGTAAAGACGCACTGGTACGCTCTCCTCTTCCCAGTGCCCGAGCATCACGCTCCAGCGCTCTCGGCAGCCAGTGTTTTTTTGGCGGAGCGCCCTGGGCGCTTCATGCAGACAATAGTTTGACTTTTGGAGAGGAGCGCCGATCATTTTGATCCTCCTGATTGTGTCTGACAACCCGGTCATTTATGACCCGACGTTGCAGATCATCGTAGAAGATCATGTTTATGTTGTTTCAGCTGAGCTATTTGTGCTAATAACGTAGATGACTGGATGTTCAAGCACAACAACGGTTGACAGACAAGGCAAGGCAAGGCAAAGCAAGGCAAGAAAAGGCAAGGCAAGGCAAGGCAAGGCAAGGCAAGGCAAGGCAAGGCAAGGCAAGGCAAGGCAAGGCAATAAAAGGGAAACAAATAAGAGCTGATACAGAAATGTGGGCCCTGGGTACTACCTGCTTTTCTACAAGCTCAAAACACATCACATCACAACACGTTGTGCGCATGTAGATGGGCTATTTTCACTATTTCTTAAAAGTTGTGTTTTATTTGATAGAGTTTAAGTGGTTAATTCATAATGTATTGTTGTAAGTTCCCAGGGAGACAAAAAAATGTATCTTTTGGGTCTCAAGCTGAAAAGTTTGGGAATAAAGAGATAAAGCATGCTTGTTGAACAACAAACTAGCAAATTGTTAAAAGTCATTGAAGTTAAGCACTGCACAAGCCAGGAGCCATATAAAGCTTTTAAGGACTTATCTTGGACAAATGGGTAGATCACAAAAGGAAATACAAATAAATACATAACAATGGTAATGCTAAACATAGGCCACACACAGACCGCATGAGCATATACAGATTGCAATGACTTAAGAAGTAAAGCCCGGCATCAACCAATTCCTTTAGAGTGACGCACTTACTGTGAATCCTAGATTTTGCCTCAGAGAGTGATGGCAAGAGTTAGGGTCCGAACAATGAAAGACTGGGAGAAAAAGATGGAAGAGTGTCTGTGTATATATATGTGTGTGTGTGTGTGTGTGTGTGTGTGTGTGTGTGTGTGTGCGTGCGTGCGTGCGTGCGTGCGTGCAAGGCCGTGTACATGTCAGTATATGTGTGTTTGTGTGTGCGCATGTAAGCACGTCTGTCATCCCGTCTCTGTGTGTTTGTGTATGTGTCGTCGGACGACAAACATTTTTTCGATTCCCACAGTTAGGTTTATCGGGGAAGTTTCATGTCCGTTGACTTCCCCCTTCTTATTCTGTGCAATATAACTGTTCCCTCAGGAATGTCCTCTCAGCATGCGTCTCTTTGCTCGTTCAGTGTTGAAAGGGCTGTTAGTACACACCACATGCTCCTAAGTACTTTCATAGCTCCTCATAAATTGTGCTGCATAAAGTAGATCGCAAAGGAAATGTTGGCTAATCCCACCCCCCCCTCCCAGAGACACACTGCATCAATCACAGTGCAACATTTAGTGTATATCCCCCCTTTGCATGTCCGGCACAAGACTGTGCTTGGATGTGTTTTCTGAAGCCTCTCCAGAACATACACAGAGCGCGGGGCATTAAGTCCATAGAAAACTGCTGACAAAGCACGGTCAAAGAAAGCGTGCCGATGCAAAGCATGTTTTGTGTTTCCATAAGAAGTCCATGCATCTCCCCTCACATTGTTGCCTCTGTTCCCATGTCTGCCTCCGACTATGTTTGAGCAGCCTGTCTTAAAAAGAAGAAAAAAAAGAAAAGGAAATGTCCGTGGGGAATTCTATAGTGAAATTTGTCACCACAATGTCCAGAAAAACAGAGAAAATGTACCATTGCAGAGGTCAGATTGTTAACCCACTGTCCTAGTACTGTCAACTCCAGAAATGATGTACACATTGACTGTACATAGCCTTTGTCTATTGTTAGCTTTATTTATAGCAGTTTTGTGGCATGGGACTTGACTTATCTCAAGAACATTATACATGGAACACATTCAGTTCTTTCTATATTTATTTTCACATGCTCATGAGAATGTACGAACAGGACTTGACTTCACCATGGCAGAACACAGTTGATACTTGAAATTGACTTGAATGAATGCTGATGACGACTTGTGACTTGGCATGCGACACCATTGCACGCTCAGCCATTACGGCAGCATGCTTAAAGGTCGCTTTCAAAATAAATGTGACATCACTCTGCTTATTTGACACAGTGAAGGTGCGTAGATCGATGTCACACCAAAAATCTAGGGTTGTTCTCTTTTGGTAGGCATTAAAGTAGGTCATTTGGGGGCGTATCTACCGAGGAGCGTGCTAAACCTTTACCTTGCTCTAAAATTTAAGGAGTGCAGCTGGCCCCAGTTAGGCAACTGATTTACTATGACCTTCCATGTCAAACACAATTTGCCAATTAGAGTAGCGGAGGCGCTAATATGGATCCATATTTAGGTCAGTGGTTTGGACCGCACCCTGAATAATGGAATGAAAGGAAGGGAAAGTGGGAAGAGGACATTCTTTGCTTCTTCTTACAAGCTGGAAATTCCAACTGAGGAAGTAAGCAAAAACAAGAGGAAAAAAATCATAAACAGACGCAGTTGGCCGCTCTACAGTAGGTCCTCTTTTATATTCTAAAGTTAACGACAATATGACACAACTTTCATATTCCTGAATAACTCTCTTCATCACCCTATACACGCCACTTAGCATGCTTTCTCACAAACAATGCTGCAGCAATTTATTGCACCTACTTCTCCTTGTTTATAATACCATCATGGTACATTGCTTTCCAATTTAGTAAGTTAGCATAGTTGCGTCTTTAACACGTCTACTGCTTGAGCTACATATTGTAGCATCCTCGAGTGCGACTATGTGAGACGGGCTTCCCAGCGTGCCTCAGGGTGCACACCTACACTTATTGTTTATTGTTGCGTTACTATGTTATTTGAGTTAGGAAATGGGCTATGTGTTTATTGTGATTGATGTTGTTGTTTGATGTTCACTTAGCCTTTTATTGTCATATAAAATGTTAGTACTGGTTACAATACCATGGCATGGGCGTTGCAGTGGTTGCAGTGTGCAGCCCCCCCCCCCCCCCCCTTTTTATATAGCAAGTTTAGTTCTGTTGGATCAGGTTTTAAATGCAAGAACCTGCCATAAACCGGTTTCCTGTATCAAGAAATGTCCATGTCTCTTCCAGGGAATCATCAACAAACTGGTCATTACAATATGAATGCCAGCTATACTGTATTTTAAGTTGTATTTATGTAATCTGCCATGGGCAGGAAGCTTGAGTGTTTTAGTTTGTTATTTGTTTGTTTATTGTTTTTGAATTATTTCGGTTCATCGTTTGTCAAATGAAATACTAGTGTCCTGTAAGTCCATATGGGCTGGGCTTCCTTTGGAAGCATGACACTTTAATAAAGAAAAATCATCATCATCATATACTAAAGTCTCCTGCCCAGTAATAATCAATTTTCCTTCCACAAAAAGGCTTGTGTGCGCAGGTTGATAGATCAGCAGCTGTTGTTTTTACACACACAGATTTAAGTAGTGCCCCTGAAAATGTTTAGTAAATACGGCCCTTTGTAACTGTGTCGTATCTGTTGCACAGGGACGAAGACGTGTTTTGTAACATATCACACGATTGAAGTTGTCAATCAAAAGATGATTGAGAAAGAAATGATGAGAGAAGTTCATGAAGGAGCAGAATGGATCTCTAATCTACAGCTAAATCAAAGTTAGACCCTCCTGAGGGGACACAGTGCATGCAACTTAATTCACCCCCAGTGTTGGCTCACTTTGACATCTTCAGCCCCACCCTTGTGACCTGTGAGTGACACGTCGGCCACAGTGATGGGAGCTGTGCTGTCACAGACCCAGAACTCAGTGGCCAAGCGTGCATGCATCTGCACATGCATCTGGGCCTGAGCGAGGTACAACCTGTACCTCTATGGCCACCCCTTCACCATAGCACTGTCAGGCACTGGCACTCGCTGCTGTCCACATCTGGAACAGGCCACAGACCACTAAGGCTACACCGCTGGCCTGACCGCCTCCACTAGTACAACTTTGGCCTGCAGTTCAGCCCAGACACTCAGGGACAATGTTGTGGCTGACCTGCTCTCTCTCTCTCTCCAACGCCGCCCCAGCTCTACACATGGGCACTGACTGCGTGAACGGGATATTATTCAAATGTTGCGCACACACCTCCAGGCCACTGTCTCTCTGCAGGAGCTCAAGGAAGCCTCTCAGCTCTGCACCTATATCCAGAACGGCTGACCTCACAAAGTCAATGTCATGTGGCATGCAGGCTTTGCACATTATTCCTAGTGGTCTGTGAGCATGTGTTTTGGCCATGGCACATGGGCAACTGGGCACTGTGAAGACAAAACAGCTCCGTGGGGACCAGATGGGGCAGCCATACAATAAAACACTGAGGACTGCTCTGCCTGCATGCCAAGCGGCAAGACTGGCCAGGCCCCTACAACCTGTTGCCTGGCCATCTGTGGTGAGATCCATAGGGTTCCCCAACATCAAAGGTCACCAGTCACCAGAACCGGCTCTGTAAAAGGTAATCATGGACTTCCTGGATTCTCTCTTCTCTCACTGGGGCCTAGACCATCACCACCGACAACAGTCCTCAACTAGTCTCTCAGAGTTCACAACTTAGTTGGAAAGCAAGGGCATCCATTAGACGCACTGCTGGACATGATAGGATAGGATAACAGTTTGTTAATCCCCCAACATGGAAATTCAGGGTACAGAATAAGAAGAGTAGAAAAGTAAAAAGTGCATTGTATACAATAAATATATAGGCATAAATATAGCACTAAACCATACAACAATACAGCCCTAAACCATACAATAATGCACATATACAATGTAAGACACTACATGCTCGCTTACAAACAAACAAACAAACAAACAAACAATACAAAGGAAAACAATAAGCACTATGATCACTCGCAAGCAAACCCACATCCCACACATACACACACTGGTTTGTTTATCTGTTTGTTGTGGTGGAGTAAGGGGCCTGACAATTCAAGATTCGGGGGGTGGGGGGGGGGGCACAGTCCATGAATGAACGGGAGTGTTCTCAGACATTGTACAGTCTGACGGCTGTTATCAAAAAGGCAAGGCTTGAACGTTTTGGTCCCAGGGAAAATGTAGCCTGGGACCAGACGAATCTGCCAGTGCAAAAAATAAAATGCCCTCTGCGATTTGGGTCTGGCAGCGCTCCATTGTGAATCCATTTCCTGCTCCAGAAGTCTGGGGTGACCAATCAGGGCCCAGTATTCAAATATGGGAGACTGTGATTGGTAGTTGGTTGTAGGTCTAACCATTTGCGTCCAGAGCCATTATTTTGAGCCCGCCCCCTTGGAAAAAAAACTTCCTCATAGAGGCACCAGACTCATATCCACGCAGTGATATAATCTGGCTACGCGAGGCTAGGGAAAATGAGCCTCTGGCGGAAGGAGCTCACCCTCTCCAACAGTGGATGGGGGTTCCAGGATGGACTTTGACCTTCGTCCTCCTCTCTGCCACCACTGTCCAGCTCTAGGCTAGCAACAACACGGGCTGATAGGCCTATGTCTATTGAGAAATAGCTATTGCAACGTAATATGCTACAAGAAAAAGAAACGTGAATAAAATAGGCTGCAAAAGCTAGACAACTATTAACAATGTATGGTTTTCATTACAAAGATGATCACAAAAGGTTGTTGCAGATGCAAATGATTAATTCTCAAAGAAGCACAGTAGGTTAGACAGCATTACAGGCAGATAGCCATGACGTCGTCATTTCAAAATTGCGATTATAACAGCAAACACTGTCAAACTCAAATAATGTTCAAAACATGTGCAGCCCATGTTCTCCACTGGCTACACATGAAGACCGTTTATGAATCATAACCGGTTAATCAAGCGATATCATTGGTGGACTAGACTAGAGCTCCCTTCTAGTGAAAATGTCTCTACTGCTTTAAGGAATGAAAATGACAAGATAGTAATTGTCAAACATTCAAAATATTCACTTGTGATACCAGATCAACTATGTTGATGTACCCTCACGACTTCACGATCTTCAGAATGCTCTGGCCCTCCCTTCAACCATTGTACATACCACATTCTACACACCGCCTTGCCTCTCTCTCTCACTCTCTCGCTGCATGACTATCAGCCTCCATCACTCCAGACATGCCTCCACACAGCACAGTTTGCAGCGATTCGGTCAAAATACCCACCCTCACGTTTTTTAGACCAGATTGTGTTGGCTGTCTAGAGAAAGGCTAAATATGTAAATATGTCCATTAAGAACAGCCCCAGCATTGACATAGCACAGTGCATATGCAGGGACCAGATGCCTATCTCTAGGCGATGTGCACTCAGATACAGCTGTCCTCAAAATTGGGCTCATTTTTTTTCTCCCCCAAAGAAGATTCTTTCACCCTCTGTACTAGGAACCAGCGCTAGGTCTCCTGTTGCGCAACCATCATCCACTTAAGCCATGAGGCCCCAGCCTTCGAGATCCAGGCAGGATTTCAGCAGTGCCAGCGTCACGCACATCAGATGAACGACCCTTACTCCTTACACACAATGAGAAACATACATGAGGTACAGGGATGCACACACTGTGATAGGATCGTGTATTTTCATTCAGACTTTAAGTGTGTTTAGTCTCCATAATCAGCGATTTTGTGAAAACTGCCTTCCATCCATCCATACATTCATGTATGATTAATCAGCTGCTATCATTTCACAGTTATGACTCTGTCTATGCTGTGTTGATGACTGGTGAAATACTGCAGTCAATTGTGGCTTCTCTTTCTTTCCAAAAATCTTTAAACTATCCTCTTTTCTTTTCGTTTTAATGAGTAATTTGTCCAATTAAGAAACAAAAGCTTACTGTCTCCAATCTTTCTTTTTGGACGGCTTGCAGAACAAACAACAGTATGATTACTGCTAATAGGTCTAAGTCTAAGTAAGTACTAGGATCAAAATCTTTCCTCTGTTGCACGAGGATATCCATCTCTTTTTTAGCGGTCTTGCTGGTTGCTTATTTGCCTGGATCTAATTGCTTCATGAATCAGGAACATGAAGGGAAAAGAACATGCAGACATGAGCAACTCTGTGCATTTGTCACTGAGTCTTTCTTGACAAGCAGAATGGAGTCTCTTTGAAGAGCAATTTGGACCATGTGGAAGAGATATGATGTAGGCTTCATACCGGGCAGTATGGGAGGGGCACATAGCGGTCATTTCCAGAACAACAATCGCTGATATGAAGCGTGATGGTCAATGAGGCATTTGGAAGGGTGGAGCGGGCTAGGCCTAGTCTACTCTTGTCCAGAACCCAAGTCTCTCAACAGTCACAGAGGGACTGTTCGCGGAGAAGGAATTTAAGAATCTCTTGGCAGAGAGCGGCTGGTGTGTTATATCATTCCCACGCCCATGCTAGCCTGGTAAACCCTCCCTCCGGAAATCTCATTTGTAATTTATTTCAGGAGTGAGTCTGGCATGATCGCCCATTCTGCAATATTGGCTGTAGACTGGAGTTGGGCGGGAGTAATACCGTTGACTGACAACCCCTTCAGCCAATGATCGTTGTTCCCCTTCAGCCAATTGCAGTGCATTTTTACCACCTCCAGACTAATGTGACGCAACGGGACATTTGAGATGACCATGCCCAAAATAGGTTGCCTTATTCGGATACATGCGTGTCACTGCCCGCCCCTGCCGGTTCTCTGAAATTTTATTTTTAAATAGGCTCTGTCATGATTAATTGACCGCATATATGAAGTTAAACAACTAAATTCTATCTAAACGATATCTTAAGTAAATTCCGTGCCTCAAAAAAGAAGTTTGAGAGCGTTTTAAAACCGAAAATAAAAAGTAGAAACTGCCCACAGAAACAATGGCTGCCGTTCGTGATTGGTCGGCTGCACTCAGGCTGCACTCGGGCTCACTCGAACTCGCCACCTGATTGGCCAACTTTTGCTGTCAATCACAGAACGATGAGCGACGACGCTGATAGGCTCGGTTCAATCACAGAACGATGAGCGACGACGCTGATAGGCTCGGTTTTTTGGTAATGCGCTAGAAACGCCCAGACAAGCCTTCAGGCCAGACTCCTTCCTGAAATCAAATGGAAATGAGATTTTCCGGAGGGAGGGGCTTTACCAGGCTACGCCCATGCACCCATCTCCCTGTTCTCTGGCCCCTAACCTCACAGCGTCACCTGGGCAGACATCTCTCCATCGGCTCTGTCAGCAGGCTGTTGACAGAGGCGGACGTGGCACAGCCCCCACCTGTCACAACACATGTATGAAGACGAGTATGTTTATGTCAGAGTATGCCTGCTGTTCCATCCCAGCAGCAGGATAGGCCAGATAATGGCCCCCTTCCACTTAAGACACCTGCATTCTGCTGCACAATAGATGTTAATGATGTTAATAATTTGTCTGACTGGGCAATGATAGGGGTGCAAAATATGTACCGCAACAGGTAACTGTATCCAGCATGGGTAAATTAAATGTTCTGCATTATATACCCCCCACTGTACAGTGGAAAGAACGTGATGATTTTGATGTTTCACGAGTTCACCAGTCGTACTTACTTGAGTTGATACACAGTGCAAAGGCAAGGCTATAAAGCCATTAGATAATGTTGTCTGACTGCTTTCAGAGAAAACAAAGGATTGAATTACTGGAAGCAAAAGCAGCCCACTGACCCGTTGCAGCACATCTGATGAGACTCACTGTGCCAAAAGAAGTCATTAAGGTCTTTATGGCCCTCCATAGAAAACAACAAGTGTCAATGACTAGAGATGAAGACTGCCAACGAACGCAGCTTTGCTATAGCACGTCTGAAATCATGAGACTGACAAGAGAATCCTTCAGTTGGACCCTATGATGGTCCAAAAAAATAAACGTAATGGAAATGCCAGGAGGTAAAAGCCTGGTGGCGTACTTCCCAGGGTGATGAGACTATTTTGTTAAAGAGGGATAAAGTGTAGCCCCCCCTCTGTTTTCCTAGGTGAGCTGATTCTTGGAAGCTCGTCAACAGAACTCATCCCCAGGATATCCATCCATGTCCGGAACGTCTGGATGTTATAGCATTTTCTCGTGTACTGGTGGTATGTTACATAAGTCAAGGACGGAAAACGTCAGCTTGGAACAAATTCAGAGGCTGTTGAGATGGTGTCTTGTCCGATTGTTGTGTGAGCTGCAGCTGAACAGAACAAAACGATCGGAACAGAACACAGAGCAGAACGTTACAGAACATTTAGTTCAAGTGAAACAGCTCTTGTCTGTTTTATATTGCCCGGGTCACAGTGTCAACCCGTGAACAAGCCAGCTGTAATGGTTGACTTGTGCTGGTCATCTGTGGAGGATAAAATGTGCAGATCTGTGCTGTCGATCAGAAACCTCATATCTAACTTTTAATGCAAATGCGAATTAAAGCCCAAATCATTCTACACTAAAGTAGCAAAAATAGCCAATCTACAAGCTCACAACTTGTCACATTGTGACGCGTTGTGAGCTTGTAGATTGTGTTTTTGTGAAAGCGAAATTGGTTAAGTGTGTCTGTGGGTTTTATAAGTATTGAACCAATGAAAAGTATTTACAAGAGCTTGAGAGGGTCTTTTTTTCATTTCCTCAAAAGTAGCAGTTTTGGACATTGGAGGGTTTCCACTTTCCACCCGACATAAACAAAATAACTTTATAATCATGTAATATAGAGATAATCGTAAGCGTAACATAAGTTATTACCTGAACGACTGTTGTTTGGGGCCAAACTAAAGCCTAACACACTAACGCCTCCCTAGTAAAAGCATCCCTCCGGTAAGTTGTTGGATTGGAACAATTGACTGGGGTTCAAGAACAGTCATTAGTGAATATAATGACATCTTGAGCTGGTTTGGCTCACACATGCACACAGCGGTAACTACTTGGTGTTATTAGATTAACAAGGCTAATCACATCATGTGAATGTGGTGAAGGACAGGACAAGAGGAAAGGTGACAACGGTGCGTGGGCTCTCTGTCCCCAGCAAATGGACTGTGAGGCAACATGCAGATAAACAGCAACAATTACATCATCAAAATGACAACAACATGCACTATTTGTAACTATAGCGCAGATCTACAGTACACACACACACACACACACACACACACACACACACACACACACACACACACACACACACACACACACACACACACACACACACACACACACACACACACACACACACACACACACACACACACACACACACACACACACACACACACACACACACACACACACAAATTAAAGAAATATGCTGACATTGTTTTTTTGGACATGCTAGGCCTGTTACAACCGGACTGGGGGGTCTGCCTGTTTGTCCTCTTGTGAAACAGTGTTGTTTTGCAAGTGATCTGTGATCGATAGCCAGAGATGACACTAAGTAAAGCCCAGATTCCCTCCACTGTTTATTTATTCTACTGCTTTGCCTTTTCTCTCTTTTGGCTCTTGTTTGCCATTAATTCTCCCATGGAAGCCTCTCTGATGTATTATCCAACTACCCATATAACTACACAGGCACACATGCACACACAAACACAGAAAACACTCATATATATACACACACACACAACACAATCATGCAAAAGACACATACTGTAAACATGCATGCTTATGCACATATTTATACACACATATATACTGTCTAACCTCATGTACCAGCTGGATTATGCTATGTGTATATATAGATATCTTAAGGCCTGTCCACTCCAATGCAACTCCTTCCAACTCCTTGCAACATGCAACTACTTGCAACTATTATCCCCAATGGCTGTTGCAAGGACTTTGCATTGGTATGGACTGGCCTTAAAACTGTTTTGTTGCAAGGAGTTGTGACTATTGGTACGGTCTGGCCTTTAGATTTTTGACATGTTTCTCTTTTACCGTTTGATTTTTTTTTGTCCTCGCTCTCCCTGTCCCACCGCATCGCCCTCTTTTTACATTTGAAACGATGGAGTTTGCACAAAAACGAATTGACACCAGTAAACCTGTGATGTGACAAATTGACATTAAAGTTGATTCTGATCAAACACACGCAAACACAGCTACATGTGACTTGATACACTGGGACAGCCAGGTACTTTCGATTTGTTTTCTTTTTTGTCCTGATAATAACGCTTTCATTGCTCAACATATCGTACTTGCACTATGTAGGCTACTTACTTTTTACTGCATATTCTATACATAATGGTTGGTAAATGATTCCCCCTCCTTATTCTGTACCTTTACTTATTATCCTGTTATTATTTTTTGTATTATTATTATTAACACGGTCTGGCAGAGTATGCCGCACCAACATTTCACTGCTTGTGCTTGTGTCAGCAATTGACAAATAAACCCTCTTGGATCTCGAGTCTTTAATTGTTGTTTCTTGCAGCAAGTCAAACATTTGTTACGTTTGCGGGCGAAAAGGAAATCGTTCACGATGTATCCCCTTGTGAACACATCCTCCCTGTAATAACTTATACGTTTGTCTTTGTGCGGATCAAGGAGAGTTTCCCAGCAGCTCGTCTTGGCCGCTGTGTGGCTGACGCTCGGTCAGTCTCACTGACAGGCTCCTACCACAGTGTTTGTGTACAGCCCCCCCCCTCCTCTCTCCTCTCCCCTCCCCCCGTTGTCTCTTTCTCATGAACACATCTCCACCTTGATTTCATTACTTTGCTGGCAGGGGAAAGTAACACTCAATGGAGGCCAGATGGCCATGGTGTGCGCAATGTAAAATCCTCGGTATTGATTTAACTCAGAGAGTTACAAATGGATAAATTAACTCTCTCTCTCTCTCTCTCTCTCTCTCTCTCTCTCTCTCTCTCTCTCTCTCTACACACACCAACATCCACATATGCACACAGAATGTAGTTTTTTTTCTTCTCTTTTACATACAGTACACACACACACACACCAACATCCACATATGCACACAGAATGTAGTTTTTTTTCTTTTATAAAGTAAGAAAATTCTTAATTCTAGTCCACAACCTCATCCATCATTGCAAAAAAAAAAGGGACCAGCTTAAGTAGCCTACATTAAATTCAAATATGATTTAGGGTTAAGTATAATTTCCCTTGAGTGCAAATGCTCACGTGCAGATATATATATTATGCAGATACACGTTCACAAGCCAGCGGCCTATAGGTTGCTGTCTTCAGTCCAAGGGAAAATGGGGCCGAATGGTGACACTACTACTAAAAAATCACATAAAAATGCCATAAAACATTTTTATTTTACATTTCACCTTGCAGTCATGGGAGCGGTATATTAGCTAGGCGCCTTTCTCACATATCCCATTAAAAGCGGGAAAGCATCTGTGTGTCATTTTAGATTTTTGCGTTGGCAATTTAAAAAATGCAGATGTACAAGCTCACAGCGCATCACTTCGTGCCGCAGATGCGTGGGATAAAAAATCATATTTTTTATCCCACGATTTTGTAACCCATTTTTTCCACCCAGTGCCAATTGCCTATGTAATCCCGGGCGCTACTCTCCCACTGCCAGCCTAGGGAGAGCCCAGAACTGAGCTGAGCTTTTTGAAGATTTTTGAAAAATCTTGAAAGTGTGAGAACTACTGATTTAGAAGGCGGCCTCAGGTCTTAATGGGTTAATAGGCTGTGTCAACACCTGGGTGATTTGGCTTCGCCTTCAGCCAGCTGTGACCTACTATAGACTAGAGAGAGGATGCCCCTCTCCTCTCCTCTCCTCTCCAGCAGCTGTGTCATCCAAGCTGTATAACATCCTCAACTCTCACTGGGTCCAAAATCTAATTTGTCCCTTTTCGTTGATCGCATTATCGTCCTGGCTTCAGCTGAGCGCTGCTGCATGGTGGCGATGGGTGCGTTTCATCACGGTTCTGCCATGAGTCTGAGTGAGGAGCATACATAAAGTCATTACAGGTGAATGATGGGGAGGGGGGGGTGAATTAAGTGTCAGTCTCAGCAGGGTCAGATCGTCCTGTCCTGAAAACGGCGATGCATCCTGTTCCCAACACAGTTAATCCAATAATTTGATGACCTGCGGAAAAGACGCTCAGGTCTCCGGTAGGAGACTCAAAGTTGACACTTTGAGTCTCCTATCGGAGCCGCCGCCGGTCATCAAATTATTGGCTTAGGAATGCAGCAAAAACAAAAAAATCTTCAAAAGATCAAAAAGGCTTCATGGGGTGTGTAATCGATAGAAAAAAAGTCATTTTGGGGGTGAACTATCCCTTTAGCATCTCTATTCTGGGGGCGAACATTCGGCGAGAATGGCTAATCCTCCACGATGTGAGCTTGTGGATCGGCTATTTTCGGCAAAGAGATTAGGGGCTCTATTCAGAGCCAGATTTGAACAAACCACTAATTAGGGATTTCGGACTAGGCAAGAGGCGTTTCCCCGCAAAATTCGGTATTCTATGGCACCCCCCTCACCCGCCAAACACCTGAGCTACCCGTTACATTATGCATAGGTGTGGTTTGGGCGTTACAATGATAAAACCAATCACCGTGCCAGAAGCCATTGCCTTTAAGAGAAGACTGCGCTAGCCGTCATCCCGATCCAATATATGCTCTAGCCTATCTACCTGTCTGCACTGTTGCCTGGTCTGATTATTATAAGCCACATTGGGCTTGTTTTCCTTCTTTTTTTTTATTTTATCCAAATACATTTTTATATTAATTTGTAGCCTATTGTGTTCACAATAAGCTTGTCATATTAGTCAGATCCGGAATAGTATATGAAAGCCATTTAAAATATGTATACTATTGGTACACACTGGCTGCTCCCAAATAATTAATTACATCATGTTGCGACAACGCTCCTACGTGGTACACAGACAAACAGTAGCACATGGGTATAATAAATTGGACAGTTTTAGGAAAGGTCTAGCCTATGTACTCACGTTGGCTGTTATCGTTCTATTTCCACCGTTCTAATGGATTCCAGGGGTGTGTAAACATCTCTGAAGTTGCTCCATAGTTTCCTCTGAAGTGACGCAGTTTTAAAGTTAACTTACATCCATATTGTCCCCGTTATCTTTCATCATCCACCTTTGTTCAGTAATCCCGAACAGAGCTAAACTTTAAGTTTACATCAATCAAAGCCTCTCAAACCCAGACACATTGCTGCGATGCGTATGTGCGTCGCCTACCCAAAATAACAGACATACAAGCTATCAACGGCGCTGCGTCATGTCGTGTCGACAGCCTACAGATCTGTTATTTTGGACAGCATACAATGAGGCGCGCGCGCGCCACGGAGTAGCCTATCACTAAACCAAAAACATTACATTACGTGGTCAACAACATACTAGACATGTAACTTGCTTGGAGCTTTTAATGCAGTGGTTCTCAACCTGTGGGTCGAGACCACAATGGAGCACCCAACGCCTGGCGAGCTTGTAGATCTGCTATTTTCAAATAGCTGATGTATATGTTAGAGTGCTCATGTGGCCCATAGTCGCTTGACTCGCTTCTTTTGGGCTGGTTTTCCTAGACCTGGTTGCTTGTTAGTTGTTTTTCCTCACAACACTGGCACTGATGATAACTAGACGGCAGCCGTCATAGAATCAAAATGACCCCGCTGGGAGTGGTGGTGGCGTTTGTGGTAGAGTGACCATGGGTTTGTATGAAGAGAGATAGCACATTTGCGGTAGAGTGAGCATCGGTTTATATGAAGAGAGAGAGCACATTTGCGGTAGAGTGAGCATGGGGTTGTATAGAGAGAGATAGCGCATATGCGGTAGAGTGAGCATCGGTTTATATGAAGAGAGAGAGCACATTTGCGGTAGAGTGAGCATGGGGTTGTATAGAGAGAGATAGCGCATATGCGGTAGAGTGAGCATCGGTTTATATGAAGAGAGAGAGCACATTTGCGGTAGAGTGAGCATGGGGTTGTACAAAGAGAGAGAGGCATTTGCGGTAGAGTGAGCGAGCATGGGTTTGTATAAAGAAAGAGCGCATTTCACACACAGATCATTCATATATTACCAAGATTTAATGAGAAATAAGGCTTCTTTAGAAAAATGACTGACGGGCTGGGCTGGGTCTAATTTGTCAATTATTAGTCGAGCCGGGCTGAAATATTTAGGGGATATGAAAGCTCTAGTTAGTAGTTTGAAGTGCTCATGTGGCCTTAGAGTTGCTTCTTTTTGTTTTCATAGACCTGCGACTGCGGTTGCTTATTTCTCTCCAAGGCTGGCAACACGGCTCATGGTCCAACGCACAAAGCCATTGTAGTGTCTGTGTGCACTTGACGGGTGATTTTATAAACCAGCGGGTGCTTCTAGAATCCACTATCCCCCGTCCCCAAGCCGTACCCATGTGTGTCTGTAGAATTGCAATGTGGGGGATATAGCAACAACACGCCCACGGGCACACCTCCACGCGCAAATAACGGCGTCGGCATAATGGTGACGGGTAGAGCAGGTGCTAGAATAACCTATTGGGGCGGCGCAGGTCCATTATCCCGATTTAACGGGGAATTTTTGGCCTGAGAATGGGGCCCTTGGTGTCCGACCACATCTGACCGCTTAACACGGCTGCCTATCGGCCACCAAGTGAGCACACAGGTTGGGATTCAAGTTGAGAACCTCTGGTCTACACCAGAGGTTCTCAACCTTTTCAGGCCGTGACCCCCCAAAATAATCATATTTGAACTGCGGACCCCCCACCCTGATAAGCACTTGGAATGTCGGAGTTGAGGCATTACATTGTGTTTGACTCTAGATAAAAATTGTGAAAATAGCCGATCTACAAGCGTTGTGAGCTTGTAGATCTGTTATTTCACAATTTCACAAATTTTGCCTCCTTCTTATATTATTTGACAATTTGGCCAATGTTTTTATAGTGTAGTTTGTTGATTACTTTTGATGCAGTGATCTGTTCCTTCTTTTCTTTCTTTTTGAGGTATTAGAAAGTTCTTAAAAGTGCTTCAATTGTCACTTCGCTGTCATCTGCGGACCCCATCAAAATCATGTGGGGACCCCCCTGGGGGTCCTGACCCACAGGGGGGAGAATCACTGGTCTACACCAGTATGTGTAACCTGATGATGATGATGAAAGCGGACAGGGAGAAGTGGGCAGCTCGTTACTGACTCCTGTGTCCAATCTGTGGATCATGCCACTTTCGAGGGAGAGTGACAGAGCAAAAATGCTCAGCGATCTGCCTGTCTCTCTTTCTGTCTTCCTTCCTCTCAATCTGGCCTGTCAATCTCTCTGGCTCTCTGTCTCTGTGTACGTCCATCTGTCTCTCCCATTTCTAAACAAGAACGCCAAAGGATCACAACGAAAGGGGAGATGGAAAACATCTGTGAAACATCAGGTGATGGTTGAGGATGATCTGAAGCCAGACAGCAGGTTACACACGGTAACCTTTTTAGCTTGAGGGGGATACACAGTAAAAAAAAAAAGTAATTGAACAGCATGAAAGAGCGTGGCCTTTTTAATGCATTGGAAAAGAATAATGAGTACAAAACCTGAATCATGTGGGTCTCGGACTTCATGTGGCCATCCTGTGAGGCTGTGAGGCTGTGACGTCTGTCGACTATGACAGGGGTCTGCAACGTTTTTCAGGCCAAGGACCCGCTAGCTGAGAAAGAGATGAAGCACTCCTTCAATTCCATGTGCTTGTCAGGGTGGGGGTCCCCAGTTCAAATATGATTATTTTGGGGGGTCCCCAGTTCAAATATGATTATTTTGGGGGGTCCCCAGTTAAAATATCATTATTTGGGGGGGGTCGTGGCCTGAAAAGGTTGAGAACCGTCTCACCTCTGAGGAGCCACGTCATACAAAGTTCCTGTTGTATGTACTGTCTGCATGCAGAAACCCTTTGACCCTTCTATATCCCTATCATCTATATATCTATCCTCCTAGACCTGAACTTTCAGAGCTTGATTTCTTGTCTTTTTCTTGGGCAGCCAACACCGCTTCAAGGAGCAGTACTCCCTCCATATGTCACTGTGTCTGGCTGCCTCCACTCTCCACTCTTTGTGACCTCTACTATGTAATCTTCTTCAGTGAGTGTCAACCCCCCCCCCCCCCCCAGGCTGCAACTCACCTGGGAACAAGACATTTTGTCAGCCACTCCCACAAAGGTCATGGCCTGACCTACAAACAGTAGCACCTGTCTTTGACATGTGCCTGTCTTCTTTGATGTTTGTGTGTGCGCGTGTGTGTATGTGTGTTCGCGTGTGTGCGTGCAGTGGTGTAAAGTAAATTTACTCTCAAGTACTGTACTTAAGTACACTATTGAGGATTTGTTACTTTCCAATAGTTTCCCATTTTCAATACTTTTACTTCTACTCCACTACATCTCAGAGGCAAATATTTTACTTTTTACTCCACTACAATTATTTGAAAACTTTAGTTACTAGTTACTTTGTAGATTTTGATTATTATTGCAAAACACACATTAACACTTCAGCCCTATATATATATTTCGGCCATTTGAAAATAGGTGCTCTACAAGCTCACAATGCATCACGATGCGACTCATTGTGAGCTTGTAGATCTGCTATTTTCAAAAGATTTTTATACATTGGAAAGCTTTTTAAATGGGACATTCTGCATAATGAGTACTTTTACTTTAGTACTTATAAGTATATTTTGATACCAATGCTTTTGTACTTTTACTCAAGTAAATTTTGATTACCGGACTTTTACTTGTAACAGAGTTTCTACATTGCAGCATTAATACTTTTACTCAAAAGAATTTAGTACTTTTTCCACCACTGCTGAACACTGCAACACATTCAGTCAGCTCAAAAAACTGGACCGACTGACTGCCAGGTTTACAGAACACTCGCTGGAGCATTTTCGACATCCCCCTTTTCACTTTGCGTTCTCGATGCGCTTTCAAACAGCGTTAAGTGAGATGTAGAGACTCTGTCATCGTGCGTGACGGCTAAGAATACTTTACATGACTCTCTCCAGCCATAAAAAGACCTAAAACAAGAAATGATGACTGACAGTCATATTATACCAGCTGCATGCTTTATTTTTTCTGTGTGTGTGTGTGTGTGTGTGTGTGTGTGTGTGTGTGTGTGTGTGTGTGTGTGTGTGTGTGTGTGTGTGTGTGTGTGTGTGTGTGTGTGTGTGTGCCGTATATGTGCGGCTTGTTTTCATAGACCTGGTTCCTGATTTGTCCCGCAGAATCAGGCAACACTGCTAGGCCTGTACACACAGCTTGTGTAAAGCAACTAAGTACATTTACTCAAGTACTTTACTTACATTTTGTCCTATATATTACTCTGTGTCACGGTGATTTGAACCGACGGCAGGCGTGTAGCCTATAGTAGCCATAGAGGCGAGTCTAGTAGCCATAGCTTGTGAGGACGAGACCGCCCATTCAGAGTATGGGAAAGTATCCCATTGGCTTAAAGGACAGCCATTGATTGAAAACATGTCGCGAATATGTCGAGGATGACTAGTAGGTCAGTCTCTTCTTAGACCAGCGTGCGCAATATCCCATTGGCTTAAAGGACAGCCAATGATTGAAAACATGTCGCGAATATGTCGAGGTTGACTAGTAGGTCAGTCTCTTCTTAGACCAGCGTGCTTTGCAAGCAGCTGGTAAAAATCACACTTCTCTCTCTCAGTGTGTGAAGGTTTAAGCAAAGCCAAACCAGCCATAACAGTGGTAGGAAGAGAATGTTATACATGCAACCACTTAGCCGGAGTAAAACTGTCAAACAAACAACAACAACAACATTATTTCTGAATATGATTTCAAATCCATGTCTGGACACTGGGCTCTGCAAAGGCAGCGTGTGACTGCAGAATGAAGTGGCCATAAACCTGTATTATTTAGTATTGCTGATATTTCTTTACTATGATCCTGAATCAGTACACCCTCATGCCACTATACCACAGACCTTGAGTCCCTGCACAGCTCTCTGCTCTTATCAACACCTCTCATCTCTCTCCATTTCAATGGAACCTAATTTTGTTTTTGTTACTTTTGTTCACTGGGCCTTAAACATGACATAAGAGTAAGAGTCAATGGGGCATCTTCACACACAAACTCACCAAAGCGGGCCTGTCTGCAAACTTGACAAAGTGCAGCAAAACAAAAACAAAAAGAAGAAAACCTGCTTGTTTCGCTGTTGCTTTGTGAAGCTGCCTGCCCGGGCTTTGGCTGAGACACAAGCAATTTGAGCAATGTGGCGGTTTGGAATGCACTATTCTGTGAATGCATACACAATTGAAATAAACAATTGAATGTGTGTGAATGAGAGAGAGAACGTACTAAAAAAGATAGAACAGATAGACGAAGAAAGAAATAATACAATTTTAAAAATGAGACAAATGTGGGAGAAAGAGAGAATGAGATTGTGGTGTGCCTGCAGGCTGTTTTTGTTACCTACAGTTCTCCCCAGCGATAGCGACCCTTTGAACCTTATCTCCCTCTGTGAGTGATAGGGGATCAGTCTACTGCAGACATCTCTTGCCCTCTCTCCCCTCACTCGCACTATACAACACAACACACTCGGCCCTTTCTTTTCTCACTACTTAACGCAGAATCCCAGCCTCCTCGCCCACACAAACAATCTCACCCAACCCTCTCAACGTTTTTTAGCTCTGGCACGATATACAAAAATAAAACATCCCAGGCTCAGAGAGCACACTATAAGCACGAGTCACGACATTTCACCACATGACACACAACACTAGCCACACTACACCCTTCCTTTCCTGCCAAACCAACCATCAACAGCATGGGTGTCAAAACTACTTACACTATAAATACTGAGTTGGTATTCTAGGAAATAATTTCAGTTTATTTCAGATTAATTCACTTTCATTAAAATCACTTTAACTTTTTCTAATTCAATTGTTTTGAGACGAGCCTCATCCGACAGCATGAGGAAATATCACACCCCTTATCACAGCGTGCCCCATAACCATGTGCAAACTTCTTCAAAGTCTTGCTCATTTCCCCATCTTTCTACAATCCTTTTATCCAACAAAATCCTAAAGTAATCACCTCCTAAAATAACCAAATCCCATAATCACCTCTCCTCCTAAAACCCAACTCAGTCCAGTGGGGGTGTTGTCTTTATTCTTTTTTGCTCCACTAGCAGCAGGCAGGGGTCATCAATAATATTGATGACACATTTGTCCGTGTACGGACATAATATGTCCGTACACGGACAAATGTGTCCGTGGCAAAGACTTGGTCTTGTCCGTGGCAAATTTTTGATTTACACACCATTATGTTCTTATTTTGATCATAACACCCAATAACTGAATGTCGAGTCTCCAGGTTTTCTTCAGAATATGTATGACTCTGATTTACTATGACACTATGTATGGCACATTAGGAGCCCAGCTACTAGTACTATGGTTCTCAAATGTTTTATTTGCAAGGACCACCATAACTCTAAGAGTGTACAAACGGAACCAAATGGACCCGTAAGGGTCCATTTGGTTCCGTTTGTACACTCTCAGAGTTACAGACCTGTTATATGGTCATTCAGGGCTAGCTAGCTATGTGTTTCTGGTAATATTATTGTCCACTCATTTTGTATGTCCGTGGCAAAAAAGAATTTTGACCAAAATGTCCACCACATGAAAGCGTGGTGATGACCCCTGGCAGCAGGAAAGATGGATATGTCTGTCTGTCCGTCCGTCCGTCCGTCCGTCCGTCCGTCCGTCCGTCCGCCCGCCCACCACTTTTAGTCCCAAACAACATATCTCTAAATCCGTGGAATGGAATGGAATGGAATGACTTTGGTGACCCAGTGGGTCTTTCCTCTAGCGTCATCATTGAGCCAAAACGTCCACGTAAACACTTCTCGCTCCCCCAAACAAGATAATTCCAGATCAAATGACTAGATTGCCATGGAATTTTCGGAGCACCTTCATGCTCCCATAGAGGCTGTCCCCCACTGATTCTGGTGAACCAATGGCCTGCACTGTAGCACCACAATTGGGTCAGATTTTTTAAATTGCACACATACAGTATATCTACAAATCCAATGATAGAGGCCGCTATAATAGCGGAACTTTTAGACTTTTACCATTTTTTACCATTTCCTCCCAATTTAGTCATTGCCAATTCCTCATGTGTACTGCAGTCCCTGTTGCTGCTATAAACTGTAAACCATTGGTTCTCAAAGTGGGGTCCGGGGACCCCCAGGGGTCCTTGAGGGAGTTCCAGGGGGTCCCCAGCTAAATGATGGATAGTTAGGAACCAAATGGACTGGACCCTTATGGGTCTGTAACTCTTATGGACCATTTTTGTACACTCTCAGAGTTAAATTAACATTGATTTTACAATGTAAATTGGGGTCCCAGAGATAGAAATCTTCTCTTATGGGGGTCACTGCCAGGCATATCTTTTCAAATGGGGGTCCGCGGGCTAATAAGCATCAAGTTGGGGGTCCTTGACATGAAAAGGTTTGAGAACCACTGCTGTAAACTACCACATGCCTCCTCGACTACACACGAAGACACCAACAAGGCCTTTCTGCGTTTTATAAATATTTAACGAATGAAAAGTATTAAGAATAGCTTGTAACTAAATAATAACTACCTTGGATCAATTGGTACACAGGTCCCATTCATTTTTTTCCATTTGGAACGTAGAAGGAGATTCTTTAACAAATTTACTGAAGCGGAGAGGGCCTGATATTATTTTGTACACCGGGTGGATTCGTCTCGCCTGTCTGATTGATTGATTGAATAGTTATACTTTATTTAGAAGTTTAAAGAAAAAAAGCACATGAAAGTAAAGTTTGTATACAAGGTCAGCTAAATAGGATTAAAAAGCCCATGAAAGCCTAATGGCATGTTTCAAATGGGGTCCTTAAAAGGCAAGACCACTTTGGTAGAGGTTTGGGTTGTGTATTTACCTTGCCATGATGTGACTCCAAAGGTGGACAAGAAATCAAAAATAATTGCTCCATTGATTAGAAATTGATAATTCAAAATTTGCTCCTCATTGACTTACATTGTACGGTAAAACAGCTCTCAAAGTCACTCTTTAAGCACGTAAACGAACACGAACAAAGCTGATTCAGACAATATAGAACATCACCAAACCCAGTACTGTTTGTTTTTTTGATAAAAATGTTAACTTCCTGCTGATTTTACTATTTGAAGATCCGGATCCGTAAATCCAGTCCAGGTTTTCTTCTTAATAAAATAGCAAAATCAACAGGAAGTTAACATTTTTATTTAAAAAAAAAAACAGTACTGGGTTTGGTGATGTTCTATATTGTCTGAATCAACTTTGTTTGTGTTCATTTATGTGCTTAAAGAGTGACTTTGAGAGCTGTTTTACCGTACAATGTAAGTCAATGAGGAGCATATTTTGAATTATCAATTTCTAATCAATGGAGCAATTATTTTTGATTTCTTGTCCACCTTTGGAGTTACATCATGGCAAGGTAACTACACAACCCAAACCTCTATCAAAGTGGTCTTGCCCTTTAAGTAGGCTACTCTGTGTCTCCCCTCTTTATGATCAACAGGGCTCTTTCTAGAAATACAGAGGCTATGATCTAGCAGAAGAACTGTACCCAAACAGACACTGTCAGTAGAGCTGATATTCATAATCACGTCAACTTCATTTGCTTCTCTTTTTTTTTCAGAAAAAGCATTAGACAGAAGAAGGCAGTCTATGTACTTGATCAGTGGTTCTCAAAGTGGGATACGGGGACCCCCAGGGGTCCTTGAGGGGATTCCAGGGGGTCTCCAGCAAAATGAGGAACGGTTTAACCACTTAAGCCTTATATTATACTTTCACAGATGTTCAGAAATAGCAAAAAGGTTTTTTTTAACACAGTTTTAAAGTTTTTCGCCTACAATGACATGCCCAAAACATGGACACTAGGTTGGAGGAGGGGAGGTGATTAATTACACCTGCTAGAACTTAATTCAATGAGAGAATAAGAATAACTATTCAGATCATAAGTTTCACTCTCACCACTGTTATCTCCCCACCTACAATATAGACAGTTGTAGAATTCTGCACTACATCTAATCTAACAAAGATCTTCTCACAAAATATTCTCAAATGGAGGCCCACAGCCCATTATGTATCAGTTTCAGCACTGTCAATGATGTGGTGATGAAGACACTTGCCTTAGGGGCCACATGTATTAAGTGTTGATTTCGTCGACTAAAACTATGACGAAAACCTTTTTTTCACAGACAAAAACTAAATAAAAACGAATCTATGATGACTAAAACTAAGACTAAATATATCGACAATTTCGTCAACAAAAACTAGACTAAAATGTTAGTGAGGGACGAGTGGAGAAGAGATCCAGTAGAACTAAAAGACAAGTCATTTTATGTTTGGTTGCACTCGGGCGTTGCTCTGAAAATAGCAGATCTACAAGCTCACAACGCGTCGCGCTGCGACGCGTTGTGAGCTCGTAGATCAGCTATTTACAGCATGCAGCCAAGTGTAAAATCAGCCAGTACGACGGCATCAGGGCACCGCCAAAATACATTTCAGTCGACTAAATCAACCAGGGGCGCTGGAAGTCATTTATTCCTAGGGGGGCTGGGCTTGGCAGGGGACTCCGCACACGCACGTTTTTTTTTTCATTTTTTTTCACCTTTTTCAACACATATTTTATTCCCCAAAGTTAAATACATCATTGTTTTAATATATAAGTGTGTATATAGACTTTAAAAATTATATATATTTGTTTAATTTACAACAAAAAATAATATTTTTTTTCTTTCTCTTCCCCACCACCAGGGGTGCTGCAGCACCCTCAGCACCCCACTTCCAGCTCCCCTGAAATCAACTGTAGATTTTGTCGACTAAAACTAGACAAAAAACTAAAAACATTTCAGATGACTAGAATATGACTAAAACTAAATGGAATTGTTTTCAAAAGACTATGACTAAAACAAATTCAAGATTTCCCGTCAAAATCAACACTGATGTATTCTGTTGGCCTAGGACTGAATTAGAACAGAATCCCCTCCTTCGCTATACCTCTCAGCTACTGTGTGTCTCTCTCACTAAAGGACGTGAAATAGAAATGGAAAGTGGACGGCCAGTTCTTTCCCTTATACATTTTGGACTTCAATTAGTGGGGGGGTGTTGAAGTAAGCGATAACAGGTGGGATCTCAGAGAACACCCATTATTACCCCATGACAGGACTGAAGAAAGCATCACATTCCAGGAATATAGCAAATCCACTGCCTCCCGCTTAGATTCTCATGGAAAGCGAAGAGTGGCTGGGGACTTTGGATGTCAACACATATTATGAACAATTCATTATACAATTCACTTCCAGAAAATTATGATTCAGCTTATTACGACCTAAAATATGTGTTGAAGCAAACCAACACGCACATAATTACATGCATAATAACAGTTTCAAGCCTTTAGGTATATATCATTCATTTTGATGAATGATGTTGGAAGAGTCATAACATTTGTGGTCAAATACTGATTGATTAGTTATGAATGTTTTGAACACAACAATATTTCATGAAACGTGTGTGCACGTGCAGCATGTCAGTACTGTGTGTCTGGCTGCATATCGTACAGCCAGACAGAGCTTAACCTATTTAGACCGGGAAAGAATGTGTGTCATTTTTAGATTTCTTTGGCTATTCAAAAATAGCAGATCTACAAGCTCGGTGCCGCGCTATGAGCTTGTAGATCTGCTATTTTGAAGAAGAAAAAAACTGGAAATGTGTGTGGGGGGGGGGCTGGAACAAAACATTTTCAGATGGGGGTCCGCAACCCAATACATAATCATTTTGGGTGGTCCTTGACATGAAAAGGTTTGCAAACCACTGATATATATAGCAACATAAGTTAAAAACAAAACCAAAAAAATGGTTTAGAAGACATTTGTATAATCCCCCAGAAGCAAAGATTTGAGTTAAAAATGTTTTTAAAAAAGACAAGATTTGCACACATTTTCACGATTAAAAAATCTGATCTACAAGCTCGTAGCGCGGCACTCAGTGCCGCTCTACCAGCTTGTATATCTGCTGTTTTTGAATAGCCAAAGAAATCTAAAATGACACAGATGCGTTCCCGGATTGAATGGCTTAACGAAAGTATAAGAGTGTATAGAAACATTCTGGCTGTCTGTTTAGGGGTGTGCACGGCAACAAACACAGGGATTGGTTATCATCCTCGCAGTGTATTTGGAGGTGTAATCAGACACACAAACTTGCACAATAGGCTTTTTGGCCCACTGCTGAAACAATAAACACGAGGGAATAATTGAATGAAATGTGAGGATTGCGAAACGGAGCCATGGGAGCCTGAAATGCTGTCTATCACTCAAACCCCATGCTGTGTCCGCTGATGAGTCTCACGTGTGTGAACAATGACCCCGGTGGTCAAAACATACATCAATCGCCCTTCAAAAACTGCGTTGAAAATATCATGTCAACACCGCAGGGCATTATAGCTCACAGCAAACACAGTGACAGTGCCTCCTGCTAGAACCTATAGGTGCTGGATGAACCCAACCAAAGGACAATACTGACATCAAGTGGGGTAACAAGAAAATACACAGATTTTTAATTGAATTCAACCTGTGTTTTGTAGGCGTTGGTAAATATCCAGAGGCAGGCATAACATAAGGTTGTACCTATAAGTAGCTCTGTACAAATATCCACCAAACATCTTTTACCAGTCTAACCAATGGGGCAAAGATAGATATGGCTATAGATATGATATATTGTGTGCTTTACACAATTGGACTGTATTTCTTAAGGTGGCTGCACAAAAGGGTTAAATATCGGAAACAAATGAAACAATCCAGAATGGTGTTTCGCTCGATTATTTAGTCTAATGTTTAATGTAAAAAAACAAGCTTTGCCTTTGTTTTTTTAAGGCGACAAGTGTGTCTGTGAACGCAGCCTTACATCTCACAGTGGATATCCTCCCACCACCTCAAGCTCAACGCAGACAAGACGGGGAGTTTCTACCCTGGAAAGTTCTGCCCCCTGCAGGATCTTTTCCATTTCCATCAACAACACCCTGGTCAGGCTCCTGTTCCAACTTCCATGAGCCTGGGAGTGATTCTGGACAGTCAGCTGTCCTTTAAGGCAGTGGTTCTCAACCTTTTCAGGCCGTGGTCCCCCCAAAATATTTGGTCCCCCCAAGTCATATTTGATCTGGGGAGCCGAACTGGAGCCAAACCACAGCCGAACTGGAGCCAAAGCACAGCCAAACTGGGCATTTGCCCAGGGTGCATTTGCCCGGTGTTCTAAATCAACCCAGATGTTACCGTGATTTTTGTTACTGTTCTTCATATTAACTCATTGTTGAAATAAACAACATTATCCTGGAGCTGTGTGGCGTATGGAGCCCAGGGACTGCAATAAAAATAAAACCATATTCTATGCCAAAATATTTTTCCACTAAAGACCCTCTTCTCTTTAAAATGATGTTGCGTTGTCTCTCCATTGACCCCCTTTGCCATGCTGAGTTACATTTGCACCATACTGGTAACATGCGTTTGACTTTCTCAACTCAAACTCATCGTGAAAACGTACTTGCAGTTGCAGCTATATCCGGCCATGGTATAATAATGCATATCAAACTGGGTGTCCTCGAAAATTAAAAAGGTTGAGAATCACTGCCCAAAACCACCCACCTTCCTCTGCCTCCCTGCTGTCTTCAGTTCAGAATCTTGAGGTTGATTATCTTGACTTGTGGCTTGGGACCCTGGAGACATTGCACCCTGGAAACAGTGGTGTAAGTACAGTAACTAAGTACATTTACCTAAGTACAATTTTGAGGTATTTGTACTTTACTTGAGTATTTCCGATTTCCAATAGTTTTACTTCTACTCCACTACATCCCAGAGGAAAATATTGTACTTTCACTCCACTACAATTATTTGAAAACTTTAGTTACTAGTTATTTTGTAGATTTATTATTATTACAAAACATACATTAACCACTTCAGTCCTATATACATTTTGGCCATTTGAAAATAGCAGATCTACACGCTCACAATGCGTCGCGATGCGACACATTGTGAGCTTGCAGATCTGCTATTTTCAAAAGATTATACATTTTGAAAACTTGAAATGGGACATTCTGCATAATGAGTACTTTTGGTACTTTAAGTACATTTTGACGCCAATACTTTTGTACTTTTACTCAAGTACATTTTGAATTCCGGACTTTGACTTGTAACAGAGTATTTCTACATTGCAGCATTGATACTTTTGCTTAAGTAAAAAATGTGAGTACTTTTTCCACCACTGCCTGGAAACATAAGAATAGAACATACCATACTGTCGTTGGTTCCACAAGTTGGGGTAGAAGCACACGATGGTTGATTAACTTGAACTGAAATGACATCTATGTGAAAGTTAGCCATGATGAGACCCCAGACGACGTCACACTGGCTCCAAACGTCATACTGGCTCTAAATGAAACCCATTCTGTCAGGTCTCGCTAGGACGCGCCTCATCCAAGTAAGCCAACACACACAAGAGGGTTTTGGGGCGCGCTCCCGAAACAACAGGTTGAGAATTGATTGCATGAAACAATCACCTGTGCATCCAGTCTCAATGTTGGTAAACAAATAATTGGTCTTGGAAGGCCCTATGATGCACACAGTATAGCCAATCACTCAGCACCTGTCATCAGTGGTGGAAAAACTACTCAAATGTTTTACTGAAGTAAAAGGGGGTCATACCTATGTTCCCCTAGTCAAAGTATCAATACTGCAATGTGAATGTAGAAATACTCTGATACAAGTAAAAGTCCGGAATTCAAAATGTACTTGGGTAAAAGTACAAAAGTTTTGGTATCCAAATGTACTTAAAGTTCTAGCGGCTAGCCTATAGTAACCTTGGCTTGGATCAAGACTACATATGATGTATTTTATCGAGTCTGACTTTTACTTTCGTATGTACGAGAGTCTTAGCTGCCTACCACCCCCACAGTTTGCCCTGGAAATTCACCAGTAAAGCCCGTATTTCTCCGAACATGTACAAATGCAAAATATAAGGTGCTTACCCGCTTGCTTGTTAACTAGGTGTCCTAGTTAACAATACATTGTGCAATGTATTAGTCCATATTTTCTAGTGTTTTAATCCCGTCTGTGGCCGATTCTGTTGGAAGTTCCGTCGGTAGTGTACGGAGCCCCTTAGGGGACATTACTAGGTAGATTGTTTTAAGGGTAGGTACATTATTTTAAGAGCTAGGTAGATTGTTTTAAGGGTAGGTACATTATTTTAAGAGCTGGTGGTTTATGTTTTCTGGTATGGAAAAAAAAAACATAGGCTATAACATTTTTTTTGAGGGATGAGTTTTTTTTTTGAGGGATGAGTTTTTTTTTTTGAGGGATGAGTTTTTTTTTTTTGAGGGATGAGTTTTTTTTTTTGAGGGATGAGTTATTTTTTTTGAGGGATGAGTTTTTTTTTTTGAGGGATGAGTTTTTTTTTTTGAGGGATGATTTTTTTTTTTGAGGGATGAGTTTTTTTTTTTGAGGGATGAGTTTTTTTTTTTTTGAGGGATGAGTTTTTTTTTTGAGGGATGAGTTTTTTTTTTGAGGGATGAGTTTTTTTTTTTGAGGGATGAGTTTTTTTTTTTGAGGGATGAGGTTTTTTTTGAGGGATGAGTTTTTTTTTTAAAAGAGGGATGAGTTTTTTTTTAGGAGGGATGAGTTTTTTTTTTAAAAGAGGGATGATTTTTTTTTTAGGAGGGATGAGTTTTTTTTTTAAGAGGGATGAGTTTTTTTTTTTAGGTTAGTTTTTTTTTCATGCATGACATAAAAAAAAAACTTTGAAAAAAAAAAAAAAAACTTGGACCAAAAAAAAATATTATACCTATCTTGAAAATAAAACCTCTCCTTTTCAAAGTCGCTATTTATAGCATTTATAGCACTATAAATAGCATTTTATTTTATTTTGAAGGACAGGCCGTCCGTCAAAGGAGTTCCGGGTAAGTACGTCCCTTCCTCTTTGACCAAACTTGGTCACCGGACTTTCCACTCTCCACCACGGAGGAAATAGCTGGTCAGCTAACGTTTACTTGTTTACAAGGAAATTATTGTAAGTGATAATATGCTCTCATTAATCTACCGCTATCTGGGATAATGAATGAATGAATGAATGCTTGTGTACAGCTTGCTTACTAACGTTAGCCATTATGCTAGCTAACGCTAACATTAGCACCGTTAGCTCCATGGGTAGCACCCAGCTAGCACTGGCACTCAACGCCAAACCCACTACGTTAATGTACGTTGCCGATCATATTTATGTTGTATATGGAGTGCAGCGTTTCAAAGTGATTTAATTCTAGGGAAAGAATGTCATCATATTGGCTAGCAGCTGACAGGCGCAAGCTAGCATAGCTGAGCTATTGTATACGTTCGTGTTCTATCACATACATAACGTTGACATCGAAAATAGCAGATCTATAAGTTCACAACATGTTGCGTCCGCGACGCGCTGTGAGCTTGTAGATCTGCTATTTTTGGGGCCGACAACGTTGTGCGATGTAGCATATACCTACTGTAGCTTATTGAGGTGTTGTTGCTATTCTGTACTGTACTTGTAGCTTAATGAGGTGCTGTTGCTATACTCTACTGTACATGTAGCTTAATGAGGTGTTGTTGCTATACTCTACTGTACATGTAGCTTAATGTGGTGTTGTTGCTATACTGTACTGTACATGTAGCTTAATGAGGTTGTTGCTATGATACTTAACATTATTATTATAATGATGTACCGTGCATGGTCACATCATGTATACTTAACATTACTTGAGACCATTTTTCTTTTTTTACATGTTGGACAAAATAGCCAATTTTACATACATGTGTTTGGTGAGGTGGAATGCTGTGCGACGAATGGGAAAAGTCAGAGGACGACAGGATTAAAAAGTTGCACTCATCTTAGCTAGGTTGAAGGACAAATCCTCACATACTGTACATTCAGCAGTATTAGGGATGTGTTGTAAACACATTGATTAAAATAAATTAATAAATGGAGTGTAATTGTTTTGTATTTGGCCACCACTGCAGACTGCAGATGGGACAAATTCAATCCAAGCCATAATCAAAGAGTTGCCGCATCTAGTGGACACTCAAGGCATGGTGAGCTTACATCTCACAGAATAAGTTTAGTACAGACTAAATCGATTATTGTTTGTGCCTTAAACATTTTTTTGTCTTTACCTTCTCATGATTTTCGATGTTAAATCCTGAGTGTACTGGGAGATGAACCCTGAATTCTCCGCGAAGATCACTCACATGGCCGGCCAGGAAGGAGAAGACGGGTGACCTTTGCGTCAACATACAGTAGATTTGCTCTCAGCAGGTATTCACATAGAGCTCACATATTCCGGGAGCAGTATGGGTTAGCGCCCCAGCCTTGGTCTCCAGCCTTGGTCTTCCGTGAGGAAGAAGCCCAACAAACAGTTGGATCATGCAGACAATTTTTTTTGTAATATAGCCTAATATATAAGTTGGCATAAGATATTGATAGCTAATTGCAGTGACATTATTTTAATGCTGTTTAAGGGAAGGCATGTGTGTTCCACCTACATGTGCATGCACACTCATGTTCAGTAACTTTGGACTCAGACTCAGTTAATGTGGACTCTATTTGGACTTGAGCACTGCTGGGGAATTGACTCAACCTAGACTCCAGATATAGTGACTTGACTACAGCACTGGAGCTTTGGAGTTCAATTTAACCTGTTGTATCAACTTGTAATAATCTTGTTCTTTCCTCTCTTTTCTTTTCTTCTTCAGCCTGTGACAAACCTGGTGCAGTAGCTGACCGCAGCAACCACAGAGTATCCATATGTTTTTATGCTAGGGGAGGGGCATCAGTGTTCCCAAGCTTATGTGATAATAAATGGGGCGGCCTTGGCGCACCCATCTCTTTTGGGTGATGGGTGTTTTAATGGAGTTGGTACAATGTATGTTCAGGAGGAAGACTACGCCTTCAAGCTATGAGATTGTTATTAACCTTGCCCCTCACTCTACTCCCATGATCTATTTCCATTCCTAGCTCACTCTCTAGGTTACAAGCTTGATCGATCACCATGGTAACTGAGTCAACTCCGCCCTCGATTTATCTGCCATGGTAACCGATCACAGCTCCACCCTTGCCACTCACAAGCCAATCCGCGATTGGACCGTGATATCACTCAAAAAGGCATTAAGAGAGAAGAGCGTCGCTTTTTCCAGCACCGCAAACAAAGGACAACTTTTTCATCTTTACACCACAGCAGCGAGAGTTTCCTCTTCTCCAGCGGGACCTTCACAGGCGCGCCATGATGACGTCAGACAGCCGGCACGGGGTCCATCTACCAGCAGACACGACGGCAGCAGAGCGGACACTACAACGCCCGCTCGAAACACACGTTCATCAGGTGAGCCTGTGTTGTTTCCTATTAATGCAAACCATCCACCAGCATTGTCCATAATTACACAAGATATTCGCCAATCGAATTCATCTCCACCTACAGGTCGCACTCTGCTGAGCCGCCTCAGACCCCCAACTCAAGCAGAGGAGACCAGGCTTGTTCCCACTACCCCCATGCATCTCCCTCCACCCCCTGTGCCTGCTCCCCTCCCCTCCTTCCCTACCTTTAATCCTCTTTTCCCCCATCCCTTCCCCCTCTTACCAAAACCCTCTGCAAAGGTTTTCACCCCCGTCAATGCAGGATTCACTGTCATCCCACCCCCCTGCACAATCATCCAACTTCCCCCACACTTCTGTCTCTTTTTCTGTTTCCGTCCCTGAGGCCGCTAGCCAGCCCAACACCCAGATGGCTATCGCACGGGGCCGGCTAGCACCTTCACCCCCCACTCAGGTGCCCCCCCAAACAGCCATCGGCATCCTGAGCAACTTAACTCTCTCTTCTTTCCCTCCCTCCCCCGCCCTTGTGTTTCCAACCCCCCCCTTTTCTCTCTCCTCCGCAGTCGCAGCCCAGGTGCCACTGAACGCGCTGGCCCTCAACCCACAACCCATATCCAACCACCTCCGTCAACAAATCATCCAGGGTATGGACATCGACCTCTCTGCAATTCTAAAACCATCCACCCACACCTTCCAACCCCGGACAGTCGACTGCGGAGGCATCTCGATCACCCTCCGAGACCTTTCATCCACTGCCCCACCCCACAACACCCTCACCTGCACCAAATTCACCCTAGCCTTCTCAATTTTCAGAAATGTCATCTGCTCCCTATTCCCCCACAGAAGGCAAGAGCTAGACGACTACCTTTCCCTAATCATGGACATGGCAGTGCGGTTTGGTGGCACCTTATTTTATGAATACCATCGGCAGTTCGCAGCGAGGGCGGCTGCCCGTATCCAACAGTGGAACCTCGCTACCTACTGGGGAGCGCTGGACATAGAACTTTACAGCCGGCTGTTCACAGGCAGCGCCGCCATAGCATGCAACATCTGCGGCTGCCCCTCCCACCCCACCACCGACTGCGTGCTCACCGCACACCAGCCTGCACCTGTAGCCCAACCTAAAAGAGAGCCAGCAGCCCCAGTTCATTATTACAATCGCCCCACCCCATTCTCCATCCCTCCATCAGTCCCCGCCCTCATGGGAATAGGAACACAACAGTACCAGCCAGGCCGGGACAAGCGATCCAAACCCGGCCGCCCCATCGCCCAACCAGCCTCCTCTCAAGCCACGGACAAGCGTGGCAGGAAGATTATGTTTGTAGGCTCCCGCATGCTATGCAATAATTTCAACGATGCAGGATGCGACTCATCATTTTGCAAGCTCCTGCACGTATGCACCTACTGCGGAGGAGCCCATGCCCGCCACATGCCCCCACAACCCAACCAAACCTTCCAAAAGTTGACTGTCGCACCATCTGGCCACCCCCATTAACATCCCTGCCCTGGCCAAGGAGCTCGCATTCCACCCAGACCCCACATTCGTCCATTTTTTCATTGACGGTCTCAATCATGGTTTTTCACCCGGCCTCATCACACTTCCCGATCATTCCCACTCTTGCAATAACCTCCAGTCCGCACTAACAGAACCTGAAATCGTCACCACCCTGCTTGAGAAAGAAGTCAAGCAAGGGTTCATGATCGGTCCGTTCGATTCCCCCCCATTCCCCATCTACCGCATCAGCCCAATAGGAGTGGCCACTAGGAAGTATTCAGGGAAGAAAAGATGAATTATCGATCTATCTTCCCCACACGGTTCATCCATCCCCAGTATTAATAGCCTCATCCCCAGTGCAGATTTCACACTTCATTATTCAACCGTTGATCATGCCATTGCCCTGATCCGGCTGCCTGGCTATCAAAAGCCAACATCACGTCTGCCTTCAAAGTCCTCCACCTCCACCCAGACTCATGGCACCTTTTCGGCGTCTGCTGGCAGTCAAAATTTTATTTTGCAGTAATTTGGCTGTAAAAGTAGCCCAAAACTTTTCGACAATCTCTCAGAGCTCCTTTGCTGGATATTAAGCAACAATTACCGCATCCCGCACCTAGTCCATCTCCTGGATGACTTCCTCACAGTCGACCCCCCATCAGCCCCCCCCGCACGCAGTATCACGTGCCTCAAGACCGCTTTTGCGGCACTCGGAGTTCCCCTGGCCGATGAAAAAACAGTAGGTCCATTTTAAAAAATTGAATTCTTAGGAATCAATTTGGACTCCATCTCATTTCAAGCCTCACTCCCTACAGAGAAACTAGACCGTATTACACTACTCATTTCCAATTTTCTACAAATCACATCCTGCACCAAGCAGCAACTACTTCAGTTACTAGGTCACCTCAATTTCGCCACTAGAATCATCCCACAAGGCCGTTCATTTATTTCCCACCTCCTCCACCTCGCTGCATCCGTGCTATCCCTCCACCATCATATCATGTTAGACCTAGAATGCCGCTCAGAGCTTAGGCTCTGGCACCTCCTGTTATCCAACTGGAATGGCATTTCTTTTTTCTACAACGATTTCCACTCCTCACCAGAGGATTTGCAATTATACACCGATGCAGCGCCCTCTGTAGGTTTCGGGGGTTACTACAGAGGGAGATGGTTTGCAGATAATTGGCCCTTAGATTTTGTTTCCCCCCCGTTCGACACCGCCCACTCTTCAGCTTTGTTTGAATTATATCCAATCATTGTCGCGGCCTCTCTTTGGGGCCATGAATGGACCAGCCGCTCTGTTCTCATACACTCCGATAACCAGTCCACAGTCCACATCATCAATAAAGGTCGGTCAGCATCACTACCCATCATGGCTCTTCTCAGGCGTCTAACATGGCTCTCAGTCACCAATAACTTCATAATCCGAGCAGCCCATGTCCCAGGTTACCACAACACGGTAGCTGATTCACTCTCACGTTTCTCCTTCCAAAGATTCAGAGCCTTGGCACCATCCGCAGACCTCCACCCGACTCCAGTTCCTTCATTTTCCGAGATGACCTTCCCATAAACCATTCTCTCCATAACCTGGTATCCATCTCCCAAAATCACATCCTGCAAGGTATAGCTCCCTCCACACTCTCCTCCTACTGGACAGCTTGGAACAATTTCCAATCCTTTCACTCTACAGCCTGCCATTTCCGTCTCTGGACCTCGTTACACTCACCTCCTACATCAGCTACAGCCATTCTTCTCGGGCCATGCATCCACCAACCATCCGCGTCTATCTATCAGGTATACATTTTATTACTAAGCTCCTAACAGGAGCACCTCACCCCTTTGCCCAGCACTCACACGTCACCCTGCTCCTTTAGAGCCTGAGAAGGAACAAGCCACGTAATCCTCCAGGCCGCCAACCTATTACCTCTGATGTTCTCGCAGGATGCATCAACATACTCCGCTCTGGCTATGTAAACCCATCTGTAGACTCCACACTGGAAGCAATGTTTCTCTTAGCTTTCTTTGGGTTTCTAAGATGTTCAGAATTCACTACCTCTAATTCTACATTCATTCCTCACTACCATCCCTGTTTATCTGATCTGACCATTCCAGATTCCTCCACACTAGTATTCTTGCTAAAACATAGCAAAACAGACCAATTCGGCAGAACAACGCCAATTTACATGTTTAAACTCAACTCCTACCTCAGCCCTTACGAACCCTTGGTCCATCACCTCCATACCAGGCACTCCTCCCACGCCTCTCCTTCCGACCCGTTATTTACCACTGATACCGGTTCAGTCGCGACCCGTCACTGGTTCCTCTACCACCTCCGGCAAGTTCTGACCAAGGCCGGATATCCCGCAGGTAACTTCTCCGGCCATTCGTTCCGAATCGGTGCTGCTTCTTCTGCATCTAGAAGAGGCATCACCGACCACACCGTCCAACTCCTAGGGCGTTGGACTTCCCAAGCATACCACACTTACATTAGAACCAATGTCCAAGACCTCAGGAACGCCCACACATCCATGGTCCAGTAAATGTTCTAATTAATGTCTGACTAATTATGCTTTCTCTTTTGGGGTCTCGAGTGATGGTGCGTCCACAGATTACTGCCAAGACGGACGCCTATCTCCTCAGACCCTAAGCCAAATACTCAGGTCTCCATTCCCCTGGAGCCACATGGTTATGCCTCCCCCCTCTCTGGGCTTCACGCGCCCTTCCACCCCTCATCAGGGCTACGCCCTTCCTCCCCCACCAGGGCTACGCCCTTCCTCCCCCACCAGGGCTTTGCCCTTCCCTCCCCCAGGGCCGCGCCCCCACTGGGCCCCGTCCTTCATCCCTCCCCAGGGCTACGACGCCCTCCGTCCCACACTCCCATTTGCGCCCCTTATCCAGGCTTCACATGCCCCTTCATCCCCACCTCCCCTTCCTCTGTTCTCACTCCCTCAAGCTCACCTCACCCTAGCCATCCTCTCACCATCCTCACACCTTACATCCTTCACTTACCCTCCTCACTAGATAAATCGTACCCCTTGTCTTCACTTCCTCATCCTCACCCCCTTCCTCATCACCTCCCTGTCTACACATCATCTCCTCCTCCATCTCCACTCCTACATCCCCACCCCTAAAGCCTCCCTTCCTCCCCCCCCCTTCCTTCCCTTCCCTTCCTTCCCTCCATCTCCTAATCCATGCATAACCAATTCCTTTCCTGACAGGTCCATCTCCTTCTTTTCTAAATAAAGAATGTTAAACAATGTTTGGTTTGAAGGCGTGGTCTGTACTCGTGAAAAGCATTTTATGTCTTCGATCTCAATTTCCCTGAAACCATGTTCCCAGGTTTGGGAGTTCATTCAGACTTTCATCTTTGACATCCCAGGAAGCGAATCCAATGCAGTTAAATTAATGAGATCTCAACTTGCTGTTATGTAGGATGACATTTTGTTAAGGTGCATGGAAGGAGCTAGTAGGCTTCCAAGATTTCAAAAATGGGTTACCCCCCACACCCCTGTTCAATGGTTCAAGTCATCCTGATGATAGTAAAGTACACTAGCTTCCAAGAGTTACCCCCCTCCAATGGTTTGAGTCTTTGTCATGTAAGCTAAGTATACTTCAAGTGCAAACGAAAAAAGTTTTTTAATTGGTCAATATTTTTTTGCCAAAGGCTTTCTGTTAACAACATGAATGTGGGAATGTATGTCAGCATAGCATGAGATAAATGCAACATTTAGCATGTAATGACTTATGTAATGAACTAAGATATAGATGTTTTGTGGGGTAATACTATTCAACAGAGTTCAACGTGACATAAGCAATTGATAATGTAGGAAACAGCAGTCATGAACATGGCAAAGCACAAATGTCTATTTGTAATTCTTGTATGCACTTTTAATTTAAGCTGTCATTTATATCAGTGTGTATGTATATGTGTATAAATATATATGTGTGTGTGTGTATATATATGTACACACACACACACACACACACACACACACACACACACACACACACAGGACACGGTGCGCTTTGGTGGAAAACATCGGATTGCTGCATGAACGCCCTGCCAAGGTTACAACCTGACCTGACCATGTCTACAGCCAGCCATCTAAGAGGGCTTGAACAACACACCCAAAATGATGACACAGTGATGATGTGATGACACAGTTATTGCTGATGTATACATTTCTGCAAAGAGTGGCAAATAAAGACCCTGATTTTGTAGGCTATACGTGTTATTTCATGTACTTAACATGATTCTGTAGGCTACATGGTTGTTGTGATGATGAGGAGTTAAAGTGACCTATCTATTTGATGTATTTCAATAACTTCAATGACAACAGCTGTACCTGAGCATGTCAATGAATTAGAAAGATGACCCAAGACGACTCACCTCTGTGCATTCACATGCCATTTGAGGTACTTAATAGCTGCAATAGCAGAACATGACCCAAGATGATGAGACGATGATTAGCATGTTAATTAATTAGAAAGATGATTGTTAGAGTGAATCACCTCTCTTTCACTTGTAGAAGTTGGAAGTAAGTATAGAAGTAACTTATTTTTGATCAAAGTAGTTTTTCAATTCTGTAATCTCATTCACATAATATGGGCTCCAGCAGTAGTTAAATATGGTTATACTGTATACATGCATGCATGTATCAGGGTCCCCACGGTCATGAAATTCCTGGAAATATTTTTGAAATAAAAATAAAAAAAATCCAGTACTGGAAAAGTTTTGGAATTGATCAAAGGTCCTGGAATTTATCAAGGGTCCTGGAAAAATATTTGGCTATGCATTGTTTTTGGCTATTGATTTTTTTTAATACAAAACATTTTCATAAACATGTATAACATTAACGAAATATGTAACATAAGTAGTTTTTGCCGAACGGGCTGTGTAACACCCATCCGCACTGCCAGCGATGCGACGCGAGTGGGCAATGAAATCTCATTAAAATACATGTTTTTGAATGAGACCGTCCTGACCTACGGGAGCGACAACGAACCGTGCAACGACGTCATCCACCCCTCCTATTTTCGCTCGCAGGGTCTCTATTTGAGCGAGGTTTCGCGGCTGTGTCCCGCCTCCGTTTTATTTATTGATTAAATACTTTATTAACAGATTTGTAAACGGTACAGAGGTAGGATTTTACAATGGTTGTTAAAAGGATAACACAAAAAACCCTAAAGGAACGTGTTTCCATTGTGGACCTGGTTGAGATCTGCACACTGCTTTGTCATAGAGTGAATTTTTTTTTGTTGCTTTGTGCCTGTTCGATATACATCTATAGTATAGGCTATTATTTTTTATCGTCAGACGTTTTATAAAGACTGGAGGAACTTGGATTTTCAAATACCTATGGTGGACGGACAACACATCATCTATACTGCACATCACTTTGTTCTTCATATTTGAGGATTGTTCTAAACACAGTAGGCTAGGCCTATAGTGAGACCCTCATTACTTAATATTTTATTTATAGCCTATAAAGTTCAAACGACCACCATCAAACAGTAGGCTACAGTGAGTGAAAAAAGCTCCGCTATTCAGTGGTGGAAGAAGTTGGCAGATATCATATTTTACTTAAGTAAAAGTAGCAAACATGGGAAGAAATAGGCTACTCTGTTACAACAAGTAAAAGGCCAATGTTCAGTAAAAGTACAAAAGTATTGGCATCAAAATATACTTAAAGTACCTAAAGTAAAAGTAGGCTACTAAAATGTTTGAAAATAGGTAGCAGATCTACAAGCTCACAACACATGGTGATGCATTGTGAGCTTGTAGATCGGCTATTTTCAAATGTATAAAATTGGGCTAAAGTGGTTAATGTATGTTTTATAATTTAATATTGTAAATCTGCAAAGTAACTAACTAAAATTTTCAAATAATTGTGTAGTGGAGTAAAAGTAGGAATATTTGCCTCTGAGATGTAGTGGAGAAGTAAAAGTATTGAAATGTGGAAATACTAAAGTAAAAATAACTCAAAATTGTATTTAAGTAGGCCTACAGTACTTGAGTACATGTACTAGTTACTTTCCACTTCCACCACAGCCGCTATTACGGATGCCATAATGAGTCTTCCAGTGAGCTATGCCCTAATTTTGCACGAAATGTTGAAGGAAATTGTACTATTCTATGCTTTTATTTTTGCTACACTGCCTATCTTTGGGCATTGTACATAGGAGTAAAAGACACATTATTGCGCTGAACGATTGTTATATAGGCCTGGAAATTGGGCTAAATATTCTGGAAAAGTTTTGGAAAAGTTTTGGAAATTCATTGCTAAAAATGTGTGGGGACCCTGATGTATGTTTTTATTCTTTTTTAATTGGTAGAAGTGATTCTATAAATAGGCGAAGCTCTCTATAAGCCTATCTAGTTTTAGTTCTCCAATAGCTGCAATAGCAGAAGCATGAGGCATGTTAATGAATTAGAAAGATGGGGGCATTATATAGGGTATTTCGTCCCGGATAGAGAATTAGTCAAAGTTCCTAAGTTGTTCCCTGGGGTCATATTAGCCAAGAACAGTTGAGATATTCTCTCCTAAATTAAGTGCATACATATCTTAGCCAGGTCCTAGACTAAGCTGAGCACCGGCCGCCACGGAGAGCCCCGTGGACCCCCGGCCGCCACGGGGACCCCCGTGGACCCCTGGCCGGTCCACGGGGACCTCGGTGGAACCCCGGCCGCCACCCCCGCCACGGGGACCCCTGTGGACCCCCGGCCGTTGAAAATAAAAACTTTGAAGATGAAACAATACTTGGGAAAAAAAATTAAAAATTAACTAAAAAATGAAAAAGAAAAATTTGGATTGAAAAAAAAAATCTCCTTTTGAAAAACTCATCCCTCAAAAAAAAAAATCATCCCTCAAAAAAAAATAACTCGTCCCTCAAAAAAAAAAACTCATCCCTCAAAAAAAAAAACATCCCTCAAAAAAAAAAACTCATCCCTCAAAAAAAAAAACTCATCCCTCAAAAAAAAAAAACTCATCCCTCAAAAAAAAAAACTCATCCCTCAAAAAAAAAAAACTCATCCCTCAAAAAAAAAAACTCATCCCTCAAAAAAAAAAACTCATCCCTCAAAAAAAAAAACTCATCCCTCAAAAAAAAAAACTCATCCCTCAAAAAAAAAAACTCATCCCTCAAAAAAAATAACAGCCCTCAAAAAAAAAAACTCATCCCTCAAAAAAAAAAACTCATCCCTCAAAAAAAATGTTATAGCCTATGTTTTTTTTTTCCATACCAGAAAACATAAACCACCAGCTCTTAAAATAATGTACCTACCCTTAAAACAATCTACCTAGCTCTTAAAATAATGTACCTACCCTTAAAACAATCTACCTAGTAATGTCCCCTAAGGGGCTCCGTAGTAGTGCGACGGGCCGCAACCGGTGAATTACACTCAATGTAAACAGGAAGTAAACGAGAGGGGGAAAATGGCATTCGGCCACCGAAGGGATTAAAACACTTCTTTATTGAAAAATATGGACTAATACATTGCACAAACACGCCGGACACCTAGTAAACATTTGAAGCAAGCGGGTAAGCACCTTATATTTTGCATGCGTACATGTTTGGAGAAATACGGGCTTAACTGGTGACATTTCAGGGCTAACTGAGGGGGTGGTCGCTAAGACTCTCGTAGATACAAAAGTAAAAGTCAGACTCGATAAAATACATCTGCGATAGTCTATCCACAGTAGCCACTAGCAATCACTCAGCACTTGTCATCAGTGGTGGAAAAAGTACTCACATTTTCTACTTAAGTAAAAGTATCAATACCACAATGTAGAAACACTCTGTTACAAGTGAAAGTCCGGAATTCAAAATGTACTTGAGTAAAAGTACAAAAGTATTGGTATCAAAATGTACTAAAGTACCAAAAGTAGAAAGTACTCATTCTGCAGAATGTCCCATTTCACCAGTTTTCAAATGTTTAAAATGTATAAACATCTTTTGAAAATAGCAGATCTACAAGCTCACAATGCGTCGCAAACTTTCTTGCCAGAATAGATAGTGCTTGGCATTTCTTCTTTTGTTAAAAAAATCATATGGTAACAACTTCTTAGTGGAAAACAAACCCCTTCATTCCGGTCAGTTTGTTGCTCTATTGCCTATCTGTTGGTAAAACAAGAAATCATCAGTGTGAGACATACAGGTAGCCTATCCTTCCCTTTGCAGTGGTGTAAAGTAACTAAGTACATTTACTCAAGTAGCCTACTGTACTTAAGTACAATTTTGAGGTATTTCTTTACTTAACTGGAGTTACTAACCCCATGTTTGTGCCGAATCTGGGTTGAACAAGATCAGTGGAGCTTCCTCTGGTGTTGTGTGTGTGTGTGTGTGTGTGTGTGTGTGTGTGTGTGTGTGTGTGTGTGTGTGTCTCACACTTAGTTTGACAGGTACATACAGTAGGCATCCCTGATCCCTTGAGTATCTTGAAGACTGCAGGCCCATTGCAAGTTGCTGTGCTCTGTCCTCTACCCTGAGCCATATCCCACCCTAGCATAATGAGCAGGGGTCAGGTGAGTTCTAGGTGTGAGGCCAAGTAGTAACCTGACCAGTTTGTTTTGAGAGGTCTGAAGCTTTGTTTTGAATGCCTTTGTGGTGCTAGAGTATACCATGAGGTGCAGGCAAAGTCAAAATGGCATTGCATGAGTGCTCCAGCTAGTGTCCTCAGTGTATTCCTACTGACCTAGCTACCTCATCAAAGTGAGTGACACCCACACACAGCCATAATACTAGAGGGAGCGACAACAACGATCTGATACCACCCTCCTATAGAACAAACATGGGTAAATTCTCTTTCTACTGCACTATCCACTGGCTTCCTTCAAAACAGGCCCAAAAATCAATCTCTCAGGAGGCCAAAGGCCATTCACTGCCTACAGTCCCCCCCCCCCCCCCTTCTTTTTCTACTCTGTACATATAGTGTTCTACACAGGGGCGGACTGGCCATTTGGCATACGGTTTTAGGATTATTACGGTCATTTCCGGGTCGCGCGGCCCAATTATTAGTTATGTTAATGTTTGGGCTGGATGCCTTTCAGCAGTGGCGTAATTTACATAGGGTTGCTGGGTTAAAACAGTGAAACGACCCCCCCCGTTGACAAAACTGTCCGGGGGGTGGTGGGCTGGACCAAAATGCCAGGGCTGAATTTTGGTCCCAGTCCGCCCCTGGTTCTACATATGTTGATAATATTGTATTTTGGCGTTATTTTTATGCTATGTTGATGAATTGAATATATAGGACCACAATGGAAACCTTTTTGTGTTATTAGCTCAAATGTCTGACTGTACCTCGTGCTGTTGTTTCAGTCACCTTGATATGACAGGTGCACCCGCATGTCAATTGCAATTCCAAATGTTTGTGTTAAACAAAAGGCAGACATCTCTTCCCGTTAAAACCTATAACTGGCAGTGAAATATGAGTCATCCAGCTGCCACTTACCAAAAGTGGGCCGGGCTCGAGGGGAGGAATACTAGATGTGACTGAGTAGAAGGAAGCAACAGGGAAGTCTTTTTAAACTGAAGATGCTTAAAGGAGGCCGTATCACTCTGCCAGCGGCTGTCAGAGAGTCTGACAGTGTAAGTCAGAGGCCAGGCTAGAGAGAAGAAAACAGTGGAAAGACTGTCATAATTGTGTGTGTCAGAGAGAGAGAGAAAGTGGCAGAAAGAGAACCTAAAAGGAGAGACAGTAGAGCAGACATGATCAGTATGGGTTCTGTACTTGTTCTTCTCATTATGATTTTCCAGATGGAAACTGGACAAGCCTCAGGAGATTTTACTACTGCAGGAGCTACAGCTCCTGGTGATGTCATCATTGGTGGACTCTTTCCCATCCATGAAGGTGTGGAGAAAGACGGCATTAGTATGTATGAACCTACTGTTCGGAGATGTGTCAGGTACGTTCACTGTATCCAATATGATTGATAACACCACCCCACCTTTCCCTCTCTCCCTCCCTCACTCTCACTCTCTCCGAATTTCTGTTATGCCCTTGGTCGTTTTCTGCACGTTTCCAATCTTTTTTCATTGTGCGCATTGTTGACACATGATACTGACAGCAGTACTTTGTGCCAACTCAAGCAGGTTCAACAAGGGGCAGCTCACTAAGGCTCTGGCAATGATCAACGCAATAGAGACGATCAACAAATCCCCCAAGCTAAGTGACATTGGTATCACTCTGGGATATCGAATACACGACTCCTGCTCTGATGTCAGCACAGCACTGAGGACCATGGATGACTTTTTGCATCAGGGAGTCAGTGGCGGAGGACAAAGCACGTCCGCTAACGGCGTTGCAGTTGCAGCTGTTGTCGGGGCATCCTATTCTGAAATGTCCATCGCCACTGCCAGGCTACTAACCCTCCAAATGATCCCTCAAGTAGGTTTTTTTAAAAACACTCCAACACCATATCATTGTCAAATCACAACATAAGGCCATGAAACTTAATATATTTTATATTTAGAACTGAATATCTGACTGTGGTGGTGGGTGTGGTTTGAAGAAGTGGAAAGTAGATTTACTCAAGCACTGTACTTAAGTACAAGTTTAAGGTACTTTTACTTTACTCAACCCATTAAAACCGGGAAAGCATCTGTGTAATTGTTTTGATTTTTGCGTTGGCTATTCAAAAATAGCAGATGTACAAACTCACAGCGTGAGCTTGTACATCTGCTGTTTTTGAAACATTTTTTGAAAAATCTTGAAAGTGTGAGAACTACTGATTTGAGAAGGCATTCGTAGAATCGGCCTCAGGTCTTAATGGGTTAAACCACCACTGATGGTTTGTTGTCGTCTGCATGGGGAAAGCTAACAGGTGGCGCAATGTGTAAATGTGTCTCAGATGTGTCTAACAGTAACTGATGTCTGGCTTTTCAAGGCTCAGCTCACACAGCTGAGACACATTCCATACAAATCTTGCAGCACCAGACTCCACCTTGCCTGTCCCTACACAGCTGACAACAAACAACACCGTGATCCCACCTCAACACTGATATGCCGCAAAAGTGTTACACGCCCCAGGAGTGAGGCTCAGTATACAGAGAGATTATATTTTTGATAATGATTTTGCAGGGCAATCTGAATAAACAGGGGAACACGGGACACATAGGCCTACTCAGTTTTTGTGTTGTTCTCTCTTTCTTCCTGGTCAGTCTATTATTACAAGTAAGACGCGCGAACGCGGTAAGCGAACGCAAAAAAGAAAAAAAAGAATGAAAAAAAATATTTAAAAAAAAGTAACCAATTAAAAAAAAAGATTTTTTTTTTAAAAAAATCTGCGTTAAAAGGAGCATCTTAGAAAAATACAAATTCACAAAAAAAAAACTTGGAATGTTTTTGAACAATTCAACAAAGTGTTTGAAGTGCCTGTTTCACCCACTTCCGGGGGGCGGAGCCAAAATCCGAGCCCGATGTATTTGTTCGTAGACCCCCACTTAGGGGGGGTAGAAAAAGTTTGGGAGCGATTCGGGCACTTTTCATTTAACATGGGGTTTCAATGGGGAGTTTTTAGGAGCCTTCTCCGGGGCGTGGCTTCCGGGGGAAGGGGCGGGCTTAAACGCAACCTTGACAGGTGTGTTCAGTTTTCAAAGACCTTTCATTTGATGTATGGTACGTCTAAATTGGACATTTACTTATCTCAGAGGAGCTGCACACAGGCAGTGCACACAGAGACACAGACGGAGACACAACCCAAGCAGGGTTACATAGTAAGCTCCACTTGGTCGGAGGCGCGGCGAAATAGAGGTGTTTTATTTTTCATTAAAGACTGACAATATTGACAAAAATGCACAAATAAAATAAAACAAAAATGAGACCATACATTAGTGTGCATCACAAAAGGTTGACACAAAAAAAGGTCAAAGTTGAATTCATCGTTTTAAAGTGAGACTGAAACTTTTTTTATAGTTTACTTTTAAAATAATTACGTAAATTGTCATAACAATTTCTAGTCCTTTTATATAGTTATATAACTGGGATTTACTTACTTAATGAAAACACAACTTCAGCTAAGAGATATAAAATAGTTAAATCTTCTGCATCTTTCTACAGATCAGCTATTCATCCACGGCTGTTATTCTGAGTGACAAAAACCGCTTTCCTGCCTTCATGAGGACCGTCCCTAATGACGACCACCAGACGGCTGCCATGGTCAAGCTGCTGAGTGACAGCGGATGGAACTGGGTGGGAATAATCATCACAGATGGAGACTACGGCCGATCGGCCCTGGACAGCTTTGTCACCCAGGCTTCAGAGAAGGGGATCTGCGTGGCCTTCAAAGAGATTCTCCCCGGATCTGTGAACAATCCGGAGTTCCAGTCTGCGATACATCGAGCTGCCACGACCATCCACAAGAACCCAAAGGTGAAGGTCATAGTGTCATTTATCAAACCTACTCACATGGAGGACCTGTACACAAAGTTGATTGCGTTGCCAAGAGCAGGCCTAAAGTCATATTCTATAAAGAGAATATGGGTGGCCAGTGACAGCTGGTCCTCCTCAAGCTCTGTGTTTGACAACGTGACACTGGAGGACATTGGACACATTGTGGGCTTTACCTTCAAAAGTGGAAACCTGTCATCATTCAATCACTATCTGAAAAATCTGGAGTCTGCCGGGGGGGACTACGTAGGAAATAACTCTTTTCTGGAGGAGTTTTATACAGAGATGAATGTCAGTAGAGCACCTGGGATGATGTCCAAGGCTTTCGAGATCCTGAGAGGCAATACCTACGCAGGCTCTGTCTTCAGTGTTGAGATGGCTGTGAATGCCATCGCTCAAGCTGTGGCCCATATCTGTACCTCCAAGGACTGCAAAATACCAGGCTCACTGACACACCCGGAGGTACTAGAATATTTTAGCTTAAGAAATGTCAAACCGTGTGTGTGTGTGTGTGTGTGTGTGTGTGTGTGTGTGTGTGTGTGTGTGTGTGTGTGTGTGTGTGTGTGTGTGTGTGTGTGTGTGTGTGTGTGTGTGTGTGTGTGTGTGTGTGTGTGTGCGTGCGTGCGTTCGTGTATTTGTGTGTATTTGTGTGCATACAATTGATTCATCTGCATGCATGTTGTAGGTCCTGAAAACTCTAAGGTCCCTCCAGTTTGAGCAAGAGGAAAGAAAATACAAGTTTGATGGCAAAGGAGACATTAACCTGGGCTATGATGTCGTAATGTGGAGGTCGGAGAGCGGGAGCGTCCGTGTGCATAACGTTGTAGCTGAGTACCACCCAGTCAACAGCAGCTTCTCCTACACCAGTCAGAGAAACAGAAGACAACTGATGGACTTGAGGGTAGGCCATCATACCATGACACAGACACAAACACTCTTTCTATGCTCAAAGAACAGTGACAGTCCATGGCTTAATGCATGTCAAACGTGGGATCGTATGGTTATAGGATCCCACGTTTGACATGCATTAAGCCATGGGCTGCCATTTAATTTCTTCCCCGGACCCGATGTTGAGATACAGTGTTATAGTAGGTATAAGCTTATACCTAATTTATTGCTCGAAGCTGAAAATAGCCGATCTACAAGCTCACAACTCGTCAGACTTTACTAACAACATAAGCATGCTTATAACAGGTTATGGTGTGTACTACCTAGGTAGGGGAGGATAGGGGAGACCCCACACACAATGATTCACACAGGTGTTATTTTTAACTCTATGAGGTGCACACTCCATAGAAGAAAACAAAAGGTTTTGTTTACTCAAAATAATGCTTGAAATGTCAGGTGGGAATGTGGAACAGGGGAGTTACAGTAACAATTAAACAGTGGCCCATATTCTTTTTATTCCTGAGCTCATCTCTACTCCAGAATCTACTATCTCCCATCATCCAAAGTACTATAATACCCCCCCCCCCAGGAGTTACAGTAACAAATAAACAGTGGCCCAGTGGCCCCCCAGGAGTTACAGTAACAATTAAACAGTGGCCCCCCAGGAGTTACAGTAACAAATAAACAGTGGCCCATATTCTTTTTATTCCTGAGCTCATGATCAGAATCTCTTCTCCAGAATCTCCCGTCATCCAAAGTACTATGACCCCCCCCCCCCCCCCCTGTGAATATTTAGCTGGGACTTTATCAGATCACGCTGCTCTGTTCGTAACAATACCAACATCAGTTAACTCCTCTCACCCAATAAGATGGAGATTTGGCACGTATCTATTAAACTATTCCGATTTTATTGACAGAATTAACAAACTGAAAATGAAAATTTGAAATATTTTGGGACAAAAATAAGAACTCAGACAGCCCTGACATACTATGGGATAAAATCATATGAATGGCACTGGACCCAAAATCAGACATTAGTCAGGCTAGTCAGACACAACAAACTATTTGAGAATAGATGTATTGTGTTTTTGTTATAGGAAACATTTGCACAGTGATTTGAATAATGTGCTTGCGTTCCTTCTGGCAAAAGATGATTTGAATAAAGTGTGAATGTGTGTGTGTGTGTGTTTGTGTTTTTGCTTGTAGGAAACATTTGCACAGTGATTTGAATAATGTGCTTGCATTCCTTCTGGCAAAAGATGATTTGAATAAAGTGTGAATGTGTTTGTGCGTGTCATCCACAGAGTGTAGTGTCTAAATGCTCAGACAGCTGTCTACCTGGAGAGTTCAAGAAAACGGCAGAGGGGTTTTACACTTGTTGCTACGAGTGCACCAACTGCACTGAGAACCACTATTCTAATCACACAGGCAAGTCATGACCACACACACACACACACGCACATCGCGCGCACACACACACACACACACACACACACACACACACACACACACACACACACACACACACACACACACACACACACACACACACACACACACACACACACACACACACACACACAGACAGACAGACAGACAGACAGACAGACAGACAGTGCAAACACTGTCTGGATGCCATATCCACTAGGTGTTTTGTTTACCATTCCTACAAATTATTTCCCCCAAATTATTTACGTTTTAATTTAAAAAATAATTGCATTAGCCGTACTACAAGCTCACAGCGCCTGTGAGCTTGTAAAATAGCAATTCTCACTATTTTTAAAACAGGGCTTAAGTGATTATTTCATAATGTCATTTTTTTTGTTTGGATCCCAGCGAGACACCAAATGTCTCTTTTGGGTGTCGAGCTGAATCCCCTGATCTAATTGTTTCTAATCGTGCCCTGCCTTCTCCACCAGATAGTGACCAGTGTCTGAGCTGTGACCCGACGAAAGAGTGGTCCGCTCAGGGGAGCAGCGGCTGCAACCCCAAGACCTTGGACTACTTCTCCTGGCACGACGGCTTTGCCGTGGTCCTGCTGACGTTCTCCGCCCTGGGGATCCTCCTGGTCATCGCGATGGGGGCTCTCTTCCTGCATCAGCGCCACACTCCCGTGGTGAAGGCCGCCGGGGGACCGCTGTGCCAGGCCATCCTCTTCTCTCTGGTGGGCAGCTTCATCAGCGCCGTGCTCTTCGTGGGTCGGCCCAACAACCTGCGATGTAAGGCCCGACAGGCTCTCTTTGGCCTCAGCTTCACGCTGTGCGTCTCCTGCATCCTGGTCAAGTCCCTGAAGATCCTGCTGGCCTTCCAGTTCAACCCTGGCCTGCAGCACCTTCTGCGAAGGCTCTACCAGCCGTGCATCATTGTCGCCGGCTGCATGGTCGCGCAGGTGACGATCTGCGTTTGCTGGTTGTTTTTCAAAAGCCCGTTTTATAACGTCGTCATTTATCAAAGAACTCGGCTGGCAGAGTGTCACGAGGGCTCGTACGTGGCGTTCGGGGCGATGCTGGGCTACATAGCCGTCCTGGCGCTCGTGTGCTTCATCTGTGCCTTCAAAGGTCGCAAGCTGCCCGAGAAGTACAACGAGGCCAAGTTCATAACCTTCGGCACGCTGCTGTACCTCATCTCCTGGACGATCTTTGTTCCCGTCTATGTCACCACTTCAGGAATGTATCAACCCGCCGTGGAGATGGTCGTCATTCTCATCTCCAACTATGGCATCCTGGGCTGTCACTTCCTGCCAAAGTGCTACGTGATCCTCTTCAAGAAGAAGCAAAACACCAGCAGTGTTTTCCGGAAGGATCTGTTTGAGTTTTCTAGTAAAGACAGCAAGTCAGCCTCTGTCTCTGAGATGTCTCTGTCAGGGGAAAACACACCAGTCAGCATCATTAGTGCCCCGTCGCTCTTTCTACCCCCAGCGGAGCTCGTTCTGCCTCCCAGAACCAGTGAAGTGACTAATCACACAGACACTGGTTGTAAATGTAGTAGTGGATACAGGACATTAGTCATGAATGAAAGAAACCGTCTGCAGAGATGCACCAGCATATGAATGTTTTTGTTATCAGATTTCTTTTATCTAAATATTGAAAAATAAATTTATTATTACTAGGAGCTATAGAGCAATGAAGGAGCTGTAAAGTCTTCCATCACAACTCATACAGGCAACAAGTAAATCTGATTTTAAAAATAAATTAAAGAAATATCTTTTTGATTACGGCTAACTACACACTGTTTAATGTTTTTACATAGTAGAACTGTATTTGTAAACCTGAATTTGTAAATATGGTTGTTGAGGTATCATTAAGATGTTACATTAATGCAATACTTTAGGCTACTACACCATATAAGCGAGATTGATTATTATTTTTTACCATTTGGTTGTATTTTAAGTGTTTAATTTTTTTTTGATACTGTCATGTAAAATGTTTTCATGTTATGTTATGTAATGCAATTTATTTATGTGTGGACCCCAGGAAGAGTAGCTGCTGCTAAGGTAGTAGAACTCAGGGAGTTCTAGGACCGACGTACTGTACAAACTTGTCACGTCATGCAATTGCTGCTATTCTTATTTTATTCTATATCTTTACTTCTTTTTATTATTGCTGCAAAAATGTGTGAGGAACCTAAACTAAATATTTTTTACTCTTATATACATACATACATCTTGAATTGCAAATGTAAATAATTTATTTTTAATAAAGAAATATTGATACAGCCTGTGTGTGTATGAATTAATTTCTTAATATTAGTAAAGGTCTTTGGCAAGACCTCAGTTAAACGAACATGGGAATTGCATGAATTCCTATGTTTATGTTTATAATAGACTTTTTCTCTAGCATAAGCATCAGTTTGGAAATATGTTTGCCGTTTAATCATCCTGCTTTCGTACTGACATTCACCTATATGAGTAAATACACTGTCACTGTTGGCTTTGAGCCTCATACTGCAGTGATGAATGAGGTAAAGACAAGAGTTAAGTTGGAGTTTTAAGCAAAAGGTCCAGTACGTTTCTCTCTTCAATACTGAAGGTCAAATGGCTCCAAAATCACCACTATTATTAGTAGTTTACCTAACCTAGAGACATACAAAGGAGTCTTAACCCCCATCATCAGAGAACATCAATCTTGTCATGAAAATCCTTGATGAGCAATGAGTCAACAAAGTTGGGAAACATTAAGCAGCCTCACTCTCAACCCATCCCCCTGTTTCTTTTAAGCAGGAGGTGGTGCTGAAAGTGAGTTTGTGTAGCAGACTCTGGAGTCTGGACAAAAGTAAATAGATAAAATCACCTTATAGGTGCTTGAAAAACATGGGGTAATATTTGCATCACTGAATCATTGATCTCTTTCCACGATCTCATACTCCTATGTGCAACAAGGTGCACATCCCAGATTTTTTTTAATCAAAATAGCAGGTGCTGGAGTTGTAGGTAAACAAAAACACCAATGAAAAGAAACTGTTCACTCCTCTAAAATACAACTCAGGTGGGTAATGCATTAAATGCAATGTCAATATCAATCAGTATCAAATACAGTAGCAATAGCAATATCACAAGTTTATCAGACAGGCCTACTGAGCATTCTGGGTCAGCATCACATGAGCATTTTTTTTCAGTCAACTTGATAAGACAGGTGCACCCGCATGTCAATTGCAATTCCAAATATTTGTGTAAAACAAAAGGCACATCTCTTCACGTGAAAACCTATAACTGTCAGTGAAATATGAGTCATCCAGCTGCCACAAGTATTCAATCAATCAATCAAAGTGGAAAAACAGCGTGTGTAAACCTAACTGGAGGATTTAACCTAACTGTGTGGAATTATTTCAGCCTCTGAAAGTGACAACAAATCTGCAATGACTGTTCAGCTGCTTCAGCCATGTGGGGAGTGAGCATGACGCAATCATTTAATAACATCCCCCAAATATAGCACTCCTTAGCACATCCGTACTTGCGGAGTGCTATATTTCAGAGACAATTATCACAAAAGCATATTGTGATCATATCGGAGATATCACACTTCTCTATGACACATCGTTAAATCCACCCCTAAAAATGGTGTATAGCTCAATAGGTGTAATAAATCAGGTAAAAATAATGGCTTAAGAAATCTGGATGAACCCAGCATGGGAGCGGCCATAGCTGAATGGATAGTGAGCCTGCCTAGGACTCCAAACGTGCAAGGTACGATCCCAGCTCTCAGCAATGTGTCGAAGTGTCGCTGAGCAAGACACTTAACCCCTGACTGCTCCCCCCTCCGCGCTCCTCCTTGGGCAGCACACAGCTGGGTGAAACTGAAATCTGAAGTTCCCCCGTGGGATAGTTAGGCCTACAGTTGTACAGTAAACCCAAGTAGCTGAAACTCATAACTGTATCGATATAGGTCGATATGAACAAGAAATATCGGCCAACATTTCAATATAGTGCATCTCTATTTTCAACCTGCTTCATTTTACCTGATGAAGACTTTAGTGTCAAAATGTGTGAATGAACTTTTGGCAACATCAAAAGCAGTGTTCCATGCTCCTATGTGCACAGAAACTCTCTTGCCATTGTTGATTCACAAGCACTGCTGAGGGGGACGTTAAATGATCTGTAAATCCTCTTCAAAAACATGGAGGATGTGTATACATTACACACACTGACATCACCAGTAATCCTGACATTACAGTACACTACAGAGAATTGCCTGGAGCAGTTCTCACTTGCAATTCAATATCCCATTATTTCCATTGCTATGCCAAGTAAATTGCATGTTAATTCAAGTGTCAAGTGTACCCAACAAATCCATTGTTTAAAGTTTTACCTAGATTTACTATCTTCAGTAAGGCTGTTACATATCAGGTTACATTGTTTACAAATAAATCAGAAGTCAAAACATTGACTCTAAATATAACTGCATGGGAGGGTAAACAGCCTCGGGCACAGCGCTTACATCAAGTTTCGCCCAAGCTGAAAATTCCCATCTCTGAACTGGCCAGTCTGGTTACATAAAGATGAATGATAAGATGATGCGTGCTTATAGCTTCGGGATAACGTGAGTAAGCGTTGTTTCTGGGGAAACACAATTGTTCACAAATAATACAAGGCTCATAAAAGAGGTTTCATACGCATGCTTTTGCGTGTGTAGGTTGGTGGATAATGGAGAAACAGAGAGATGACCAACTAATTAGGCATGCCTGAAGAAGGTCATCAGTGACCGAAACGTTGCGTCTTTAATACATTTTGCGACTGTACCGTGCAGGTTGGCAGTGTGCGGGCATAATATAACTTAAAAAGAAAAGAAAAGAATAGATCTTCATTTAAATGTATTCATGTGATCACATCACTCAATTCGTTAACACCTCTGGAAGATGTCTTTCTCAGAAAAAAATAAGTAGATAATAATATTTTTGTACATATATTCTTTAAAGCATTGGTTCTCAAAGTGGGGTCCGGGGGGGATCCTTGGGGGGATACCAGGGGGTCCTTAGCAAAATGTGTTAATACAGCGTCGCAATCATTTTAACCACTTCATCCATTTATACACTGGCTATTCAAAAATAGCAGATTTACAAGCTCACAGCTGGTAAAACGGTTTCCTTATACATTTTTATCCCGCGATTTTTGTAACCCATTTTTTTCACCCGGTGCCAATTTCCTAAGCGATCCTGGGCGCTACACCTGCCCTACACCAGCGCTACACCAGTCCCCTTCAGCCTAGGGAGGCCAGGGGCGAGCTCATGCTTCCTTCAATGCATGAGAGCCAACTGACCTTCTTGTCACCTGACGGGGGAGTTTCCCTGGTAGGATGTAGCACGTGGAAGGAACACGTTATTCCAACCAGTTCCCTTCCCCTCCATCAGGCGCCCCGGCTGTCATGGGGGAGGCGGTATAGCGACCAGGATTACTACATGTTTTTGTGAGGGTATTAACTACCCTAGGAGACACGGGGAGAACATGCAAACTCCACACAGAGTAGGCCCTTTCACCAACCCCACCTAGGGTATGGGCGCTGATGACACGGAGGATAAGACACGCCCCCAGCGCCCACAGCGTCCCCGGCGGGAATCGAAACCCAGAACCTTCTAGCTGTGAGGCGACAGCGCTACCGACTGCGCCACCGTGACCCCGTAAAACGGTTTTCAATTGAAAACACTCATTTTGCCTGTAATTGCTGTGTGCTGCAGAATCAGTCATTCCTACACTTCAAAAAGATACAGTTTAAAGCGACTGTGATAGTGATGGCTCAGATAGGGAGTACCAAGGTAAAACAGACTATTAGTAAACTATATACAGGTGACCTATCTGGATGAGGATCACTGTCATTCCTGTACTTCAAAAAGATGCCATTTAAAGCAACTGTGATAGTGATGGCTCAGATAGGGAGTACCAAGGTAAAACAGACTATTATTAGTAGACTATAGTACAGGTGAACTATCCGGATCATGTTCGTGAGAACCAACTGATGTGTGTGAGTTGAATGCTTGGCGAGTTTTCTACAGCAGTGGTTCCAAAACAGTGGGTCGTGACACATTTTTGGCCACAGACCCATTTTTACGGGTCGCGAGTAAATATTACCTTTTTCAAAAGATTTTCAGATATTTTCAATATCCTCGCTCAAGAGATTTGGTGTAGAGGGAAAAAGGAGGGCGCCTTGGACTCCTAGATGGCTCCGGTCAACAATGTAGGAATACATGGGCAACTGGCGGCCCGGGGCCACTTTCACTTAATGCAGTAATATAATAGTAATATAACTAAGTTATACTAAGCATTACTAAATTATTTGAAATAAAAAAAGAATTACACTGAATAATATTTGTTAATATCCCTTTATTAATACATTTGTGACTGGCTATTTGAATGATGGGTTTTACAGTATACTACTGGTGAGAATGCAGATACACAATGGAGTGAGTGTGGAATTTTTGTGGCCCTCTCCATCATCAAAGTTGCACACCCCATGGCTATATAGTGATAAAGTGGTAAACCAACATGAAATGAAAAAGGGCATTAAGTGTTTGTGTGTGTGCGTGCGTGCGTGCGTGCGTGCGTGCGTGCGTGCGTGCGTGCGTGCGTGTGTGTTAGGGATCTAGAGAAGTAAAATGCATGTACTCAAATTGCGAGGGAAATTTGGGGATTAACAAAGCATTGTCTTTGGTCCACGCAGTGAGGTCGGACCACCCGTAATGTACACTTTGGAGGAACTAATGCAAGATGGTGAAACGGGATCTGTGTGCAGTGGAATGTCTCACACTAGTGAGGCCTATTGTCACCTATGCTTAAGGACATAATCCTCACTGACTGGGGAGAACCAGGGAGTGTTTGTGTTTTTTTGAGAGGGCTAGAAGAAATGCCATCAACATGTTCAGTAAAAACGGACTAAAACGTATTCAGCACAATGGACAATTTAAGCTTTCCAATTATTGTATATTTGTGCCTATTTTGATCTGTGTCATTAAATATTAAAGAAAATCCAAACGATCAATTGTTGAAATATACTGAAACTGACCTTTAGACCTGAGGCTGATTCTACCAATCGTCTGACTGTCGGGTGGAAACCTCATATTTTCAAAAACTGTTACTTTTCAGGATTCAAATTCAAAAGTAGCAAAAGTACCTAAAGTAGCAGATCTACAAGCTCAAAACGTGTCGCTTCGCGCCGCGTTTTGAGCTTGTAGATCTGCTACTTTAGGTACTTTTGTGTGGCGCTGTAGTGTGGAAGTAGGGCGTTAATGGGGCGTAAATGTAACACTGGAGCGTGAAGCATTAAGGGTTTATGACTAATGTAAAGGACTGTCTGGTACAGAACACGTTTTACTGTGGTAAAGGCGGAAGAAAGGGAATGTTGACAGAGTTATGGTTTTGTGTTTTTGTGTATTGTATTGTTGTGCATCAGACACTTCCATGACGTAAAGTCAAGTACAAAGACGTCTGGTATGCTCTTCCACAGCATCACACACAATTACAATGAGGTTTCTGCAGAACGTCTCACATACATGCCAATTTACAGCCTTGAGGTGTCTAAATACCTCGTAAACAATAGTGGTGCTGCATAAACTAGTCAGGCCTCCTAAACACATGCAGCTACAGCGATATGAATTGCTTCCCCCTGAGGTTCTGAAACTGGTTTGACTACTAGAGCTATTCTCAGCAAGTCTATTTTACAACTGAATGATTCAAAAATGAATAAATTGCCTGTGTTTTGCTAGCTTTGAAAACACGTATGCCATATGATGATATAACGATATCCAAAATATTGATATATTGCCCAGCCCTATGTCCAGGAGTTAAAAACAATTGCTGGTCTCTGTTGACCAGTGTATTGTTGAATGATCTCCACAATCTCCTTACCAATCAACCAAGAAAAAGTAGTGCTTTAAAATTACTCACTTTGTGTTGACGAAGAGCTGCTCGCAAGAGCAAATGGTGCCAAACAACAATCAATTGATACACAAATCATTGCTTTGGAAAAGGTCAAATGCACAGCTTCATCTTCTTTAATCATGTATTCATCATGAGTGTCCTTCTTGCAGTATTTTCAATGGAATCAACAGGGGGTGTGGGCAGGGCTGGACTGGCCCAAAATTTGGCCCTGGACTTTTTGGCCCAGACCGGTCCACCACAATCGACGCGCAGATACTCTACAACCCGCCTCGTAGAGGCACATACAAACGCAAGCCCTTAGTCCACCACATACAAACGCAAGCCCTTAGTCCACCACTTTTACTGAGAAACATCCCTCCATGTTCTGGAGCCTTGAGTACAAAAATTACACGACCCATACACAATACACAACCCATAAATATGAAAGTTTGCCTACGGTACTCACTAACATACACAACTACACAACCCATAAATTTGATTGTTAGCCTACAGTACTCACGAACAAGGGGAGTGTGTTGCTCTTATAAGGATAATTTATCTGTTATAGATCTATAGGCTGTATGAGGATGGCATAGCAGGAAATGCTTAACTTGTACATAGTCAGTGAAGGCTGTAATTTGGGTGTATGCAAATAAGTTGTTTAATTGTAACAGCGAAGTAATTCAGTGTTTTCAATAACAACTATGACCCTGTGAACATAAACAATAACATTATGACTGAAACAATATGTGATGCCTAGATTGCCAACATTTTGCTATTTGATCAATGTCCTCTAAGCCCATATGGGCTGCCTGGGCACCACAAAACATGCATGATGACACTTTAACCACTTTAACCCTGGTGTCCTGGTTTTGGGTATATCATTATTGGTAGAATTGTTCTGCAAAATAGCAGCTCTACAAAGACACAATGCGACACTGTGTGACTTGTGCGTGACGTTATCATATGACTAAAGTCATATGATTAAACAGCGCATAAGCGGTTAATAGAAGCAAGTAATCAATCGATCGATTGAATCGAATATGATTTTTGTTTATTATTGTTTGCCATACTTTAGATAACTAGTTGCTGCAACACACCACACACCATGCAGGGTTTGCTGTTTAACGTTCTTCAGCAACGTTAAACAGCAACTATTCTGATTCATTTTGTTGATATCCATGCTGTTGTTGGCCAGGAGGAAGACAAAGTGTTGTGCTTACCACATCTCCTCCTTCACATGGCAAACCATCCTCTACAAGTGTGAGCTAGTCATTTAGTTCTCTCTCTCCCCATCTCTCTCTCACACTCTCTCTCTCTCTCTCTCTCTCTCTCTCTCTCTCTCTCTCTCTCATATTCTGGGTTATGATATCTAGACTGCCATGTCAACAGTTTAGGGAAACTGATCAAATTGAGTCTGTGTAGGATTTGTCAAAAGAGAGTCATCTGGGACCTGTCAACATGAAACTTGGTGAGTTTACTTAGACAGACATTTTGTTACAGACCTCTCCTACAAACCATGACAAGTTTGACCCTCAGTGATGGTGTTCTGAATGAGAGGACCATATGTCTTTTGTCTTTGATACATTGAGTTGAAGGAGTTTGTTTTTGCAATTGCACCAGTTTAAAAATAATCAATCACAGGGCCATGAATGATTCATCGTCATGGCCTCAATTTTCAATCTTCAGGATATACCGACAGTCATCTGTACACAGAATATAAATGAGTTATTAGTAATTATAGAACACACCCATGGGGTGAAGCAGTAGATGAACAGAGCTCACCTGACATGCGCTCATTCAGCCTCCGCCATCTTATATTGGATTGGATCCAATCAACAAAACTAGAGTCAACACCAAAGTAGTTTACAGAGTTCATCCACAAACAGGCGGGGTCGAATAGTGTTGAAAAGATGATGAAAAATCAACAAACAGCTTGGCATAATTGTCAATAAAAGATCACGCAAGGTGACTGTAGTGTCCTGCACACCCTGGCCCTGCCAACTGCCAAGACATGCAAACTGCAACGATCAAGGTGTTTTGTCCAGAAGTTTCTGTTAAATCAGTTTCTCAGCGGACTATTATGATCGGGTCGGGACGTCAGGGCAACTATATATATATATATATATATATATATATATATATATATATATATATATATATATAAAATTCCCGGCTCCCTCTGGGTTAGTGTCGAAGTGTCCTTGAGCAAGACTTTGACTGAACCCCTGATTACTCCCAATGAGCAGGTTGATGCCTTGCATGGTTTACTGCACCATCAGTGTGTGAGGTTCTATATAAACGCACCGTTTACTATTCTATTCTTTTTGCTAGTGTAGGCTACATTTAGGGTTAGGTCCATGTGTTTCTGGTAATATTATTGACTGCTAATTGTGTATGACCCTCCCAAAAATAAAGGCAGATAATGTGTGATTATGGATGGCAGCAGTGTGGCAACATCAGGGTGGGAATAGCCGTGTTGTCGTAATTATCCTAAGATGGAGGCAATAAAGTTAATTAATTAATTAATTAAAAATAAATATTAACTGTCCAGCTGCTGGCCCATTATTGGTCGGCCCACCGGGCATAAAATGCCCTGTATGTCGGATGCCCAATCCACCACTGGGTGTTTTATTATTTACACGTGAATTTTTTATTGATTGATTGATTGATTGAATACTTTGTTAAACAGAAATGTAAACAGGACGAAGTACAGTCATACATTTGGGCTAAAATGATAACACAACTAGAAAAAGTGCTCCTCGGAGCACAGGTCTCCGCCAGGTCAGGTAGGTCATTGTGGCCTCCTGGTGGCGCTATATTAGGCCAATGTTTAAAGGGTTACATTTGTTCTTAGGCCTTGCACGGCAATCAGACACAGCATTCATGGTTTAAGGCATTTTGTGCAAAAAAAATAGTTTTGCTAAATTAGACCTGCTGGTGGCGCTATAACAGGCCAATGTTAAAAGGGTGGCATTTGTTCCTCAACATAGTGTGAATGTGCGTGCAAAGTTTGACCGCAATCGGACGGTGTGTTCATGATTTGCGGAATTTTGTTCAAAACAAGCCACTACTGCAAACTTTAGATGTCAATCTTAGCCAATGAGGATGGAATATGAAAAATCAAACACATCCGTCTTAATCACATGACTATGGAGATCATGTGTACCGATTTGCGTGAAATTTGGATAAAATCGGAAGAAGTAATATAAAAAAATTTGTTTTACTTAAGTCGGCCTCCTGGTGGCGCTATAAAAGGCAAATGTAAAAAATGCAGGGCAAAGGTTTTTCCTTGACCTCTAGGGAGTGCGCATACAAAGTTTTACACAGATCGGTGCAGTTATAGGTAAAAACACGAATCGGCCTGTTATAGCGCCACCATGAGGCTGATTTGAACATTTTCAAGTGGCATTTCTTCCTCGGCATAGTAGAAATATGCGTGCAAAATTTCACGGAGATTGCATGCTGTGTTCATGATTTGAGGTATTTTGTTGAAAACAAAGCACTCCTGCAAACTTTGGAAGCCATTTTTAGCCAAATCAGGATAGAATATGATAAATCTGAAAGATTTATCATATTTTTTTTGGACAAAATCTGTAGGAGTACTGTAAAAAAATATGTTTTGCACAAATCGGCCTCCTGGTGGCGCTATAAAAGGCCCATGTGAAAAATTTGGGGCAGAAGTTCGGAATTGGCATCCAGGGAGTCTGTGTGCACAGTTTCGCTGCGATCAAGCCAACGGTGGCGGAGACAGCTGGTCACAGACGGACACACGGACGGACGGACGGGGTGGAAAACATACTCTCTCGCCATGCCTTTCGGCCTGGCGGAGACAACAACGTCCTGGGGACTTTCAATTCATCAACACATTCATCAACGTAGCGTAAAAAATAATACCAAAATACAATAGGTTAGTATGAAATGGGCTACCCTTTCCTAACGCCAAAATATGTAATAAACATTTAGTTTTTTCCATGTCTCTGCCTACAGTTCATAGGTTTGTTGAATGGCGAGCACTCAGAGTCTGACTTATATCCATATGGAGTCATTGTGTCACAATGACTCCATCTAGTGGCCAATCAAAACACTGCGGTAAGTTGGTGAAAAGTTGATGGAAATTGTTATTTAGAAAAATTAAAGAAAACTAAACATAATATTAATAATGTCTTGCCTTTCAACATGTTGGTCTATTTGGAGACATGGGTAATTATGTCACATACATACATCTGTAACAAATATCTGACCCACCATGGCATCAAAATATACTTAGTAAATCATTATATACTAAGTAAAAGTACTCATTATGCAAAATGTTACTTACATTTTCGTTGAACATACATTTTTATTACATGTTTATTTGTTCTGCCAAAAGTAAAACTCAAATAAAGAATAAAAAATAAAAGTGACATATGAGTCAATGGACTTTAGGTAAGCAGGTAGACCATTCCACAGTAGCACAGCAGAATATCTGAATGTATTCTTTTCTATACATATTTTGTACCTGCAAGCAGTGGTGTAAAGTAACTAAGTATATGTACTCAAGTACTGTGCTTAAGTACAATTTTGAGGTATTTTACTTATTTTTACTTATTTACGGTATTTACAATTTTCAGTACTTTTTTACTTCTACCTCATTACATCTCAGAGGATATATAATACTTTTACTTCACTACAATTACATGAAGTAGTTCTAGTAACCCAAATACATATTTCGGCCATTTGAAAATAGCAGATCTACAAACTCATGAGACGCGTTGAGCTTGTAGATCGGCTATTTTCGAAATATTGTTTAAACATTTCTAAAGTACATTTTGAATACGAGACTTCTACTTGTAAGAGAGTATTTCTACTTTGCAGTATTGACTTTTACTCAAGTAAAACATGTGAGTACTTCTTCCATCACTGCTTGCAAGGCATCAAGTCAGTGGTGCTTCCTCTGGTGGCGTGACTGTGAACATCTCTGACCTTTGAGAAGTAATCAACTGAGTTGCTGACTATCTTCTGCACAACTTAATCAGTGATACCCGCTCTTCTACCCTGAGCTACTTGAGCTGATCAAAGTAAGCTGGGAGGAGGTGAGTCCTGGGATGGAGATGTCAAATCAACCGGACTCATTTATTTTGTGCAGTTTAGAGTCTATTTTTGAGGGACCTCCTGGACATGCCTTTGTACCAAGACTTGCAGGCAGTCGAAATTGAACCAGGGCCCCCCCCCCCCCCCCCCCGACAGTATCTCCAACGCAGTTCTGTTCACATAGTTGGAAATTCTCACTAGGAATTTCACTCTCTGGTTTATCTTTAATAGAGATAACTTTTTTTTGTTCTCACCTGACAACTTGTCTAGGATACAGCCCAAGTAAGTAAGCAAAATGTGGTTGTTTGAGGGACCAGCCAGGGAGAGGGATGAGTCGCCTACCTATACACATCACTACAGAGCCAAAATGCTAAACATGCAGTAAGCTTTGTATAGCAGTGACATACAGATAGTATAGTGGTTAGATACATTCATACCAATTCTGTTATACCCAAATGCAGTGGGGGGGGGGGGGACTAAGACAGAATGTCAGCAATACAATGTGCAGGCTTGTAACAACACAATTTATTCTTTTTTCGTTTCCCCAAACACGTATGAAGTCAACATCCCGATATAATTCAGACAGAATGTGCCTGGTCTGGTCCAGCTTCACTGCCAGCCCTCTGAGACCCATTAAACATTAGGAGACAGACCACTCGATGGCTGCATGATACAGTATTCACTTACCGGACAGGGACCCTACCATGGCATTTCCTAGTTCTGTGTTGGAGCCAATTGAAAACACAGCAAAATACATCTCATAACGGGAGGAGAAAAAAAATATACAACCTACCAAAACCTAAAAAAGATATACAATCATACAAACATGAGAAATGTTAGAAAAACTATACACGATTGAATGTGCTTGACATCAATTTTTGCATTACAAATACTTTCCGTAAATATATAGATTTCTCATTCTGGACCAATTTATGTTGCTGTACTGAAAATGGACACAACATATACATTGTTTAATAATGTAACATGTCAAATATAAAGATTACCAATTGTTCCGGGGAGAAACAAAGAATGCCGTCTGTGTGGATAAACGGAAACAAAACAAAGAAAAAAAAATCACTTTAGGACAGGATCAGTGGCTCTTTGCATCTCAAAACCAGTCAAGTTAGTAAACAAAAAGAAAGAAAATAAAGTCATGTAACTGGCAGCAAGTAAAGGAAAGCCAATGGGAGATCATAAAAATACTACAGCTGCATATCACACCATCCCATACCGATACATTATATAAGTCCTTTAAATACTTTCTTTAGACACTTTCTCTTATATGTATATATAATATACAAAGCCCTCCTTTTCAATAGTCATTTCCCATCAAATCAAATTCACGGTATCACAAAGGATAACATAAATTAAAAAAAATAATAAAAAAAATATCTATGGTGTACGTTGCTAGTATTGGGTGAGATGAGCAAACTACAGGAAAAACAATCTGTCTATTTCAATGTATGTCAAGAGACTATTAAAACACACTGCATCACACAATATAGGCAGCACCCGTCTTGCCCTGATACTGCTTTGAAACAAAGAACAATTTGAATAAACAGCAAAACAACTGCTTAGTAGCCACTAGCCTGTAACATTAATTAAAAATCTCACTCTTGCTTATAGACAGTTAAATGACGCACACAGGTGAGCAGTACACCTCCACTGCAGTCAGAGCCGAGAAGTTTGCGAGTTGACAATAATCTGAATCAGCAAGTGAATCCTCCCACTCTCTCAAAACCATGAGCAGAAAAGGCCTTTCCACAGAATAAATAAAGAGATTCAATCCCCGGGTCGCTGAAAAGAAAACTACATTTTCATCGACAGGAGAGAGGAAATATAACCCAGAGAGGATGTGTAGCTACTTCAGACTTAAATATGACACTGGAACACCCATGACGTAGCACTGTATATACATCCCAAACATCTTACCTCTGGAGCAAGCGTAAGTGAGTGTAGGCTCATGCAGGTATGAGCCAACAAGGGAAAACAGTCATGAGTCACACGACACCCCCCTTCAGGACGCTACGGATTGGATTTTTGGTCAGTTTAAAAATCCATAGCTTGAGAGTCTTATGCTTCACAATGTTCGTATCATAGGGTTTATTTTTCTTGTCTGAAGACTGGAGAGGTAGTTTCACATTCAAAAAGGGATTATGGAAGGTAATTTTGAGACCCCGATTTGTAATAGAAATAATAATACTTATATCATTTATCATTATTCAAATATCACAGGAAATCAAGAGCATTGTAGGAGCAAAAAAAAAATTAAAAAAAAAAAAATCACTCTTCGGCCATCGTGAGCGTTTTTTCCCACAGCATAGACTCCAAGTCTACATGGGACGGGTACTAGCGAAGCCAAGCAATCCATGCAGGCTCCCGCGAGTCTCAAACACTGACAATCAGCCACCCCAGGCCAAAAGCGGCTCTTACATTTTTTTTCTATCCACAAACCTCTTTGACTGCCTATTCCTCTCTTGTGCTCACTACAGAGAGGTTTTTTTTGTGGCTAGTCTTTGTAGAAGAGAAAACCCCAGGGACAAGCTACTGTAGCAGGCCCAGCGGCAAGGAGACAAGGAGGACATTGCAGGACAGCAGGTTTAATCAGTGCCATGAGCAGGCACTCCTCTGGGGAGGGTTAGACTCCTGGATGAGGAGGAGAAGTGGTTGGGGGCGTCGTCGTGTCGGTGTGGGTTAGAGCTGGAAGCCATCCATGGGTCCGTCCGGCTGCTGGAAGATGTACTGACCCTGGTTCTGATCCACCTGCGGTGCCAGGCTGGCATCTTCCTCCTCGACGCCAAAGTAGTGTTCGATGAGGTCGAAAGCCTTCTGGTAGATTTCCTGGTTCTCGTGGCTTTGCAGGAACTCTATCTTGTCCAGGCCTGAATGGGGAATAACGGATAAAGCATTGAAAGCAGGGCTGCAACAGTTAAATGAACTAATCGATTTAATTGATTATTCAAAATTATCTTTATAAAATAATCCGATTTTCAAAAGTTGCAGATCCACAACCTTGTGACACGCTGTGTTTGTAGATCAGCTATTTTCACACAACACCATTGTATGACATAGTATAAAATAGGGCATAAGTGCTTAATTAGACTAATCTGTCTAGCCAATTATAAAATCAATTACAATCTTTCACAGTGTGTATACTGTATATATATTTATGCATTTATCTTCAAATTAAGTAAAATATAAATAAAAACACTCAATCAACAAGCCCTAACTGAGTATTTGCCACAGACTGATCACGGATGCTTCTCTGTAGGCAACAATGCACAACATAATGTAGAAATTCTATACTGTCTTTAAATGCCAATCAGTAACTAAGTGAGTTTAGAGTGAATGTAACTGAATAAGAGATCGGCCGGGTGAGTGGATAGATGTAAGACTGAAAAATGTATGACATGCACCCAGGATGAATGCTTATGTTAAGCTTCAACTACAGTACATGGTTAGCTGCTCCTACCATAAGCCTCCTCGATGAGTGCACAGTAGGGGTTGATGCCACTTCCATTCTGCTTGGCCTCCTGCTCTCCAAGTCTCAGGATGTTCTCAAGACCATTGAGAGACACCTGCACAATCTTAGAGTCCATCACCGTCAGCAAGTCACACATTGGCTTGATGGTGTTGAGTGACACCAGATACCTAGATGGACCAGAACAGATCGTTCTTTCAAAACATCCATTACCAATTGTGGGGGACTAATGGTAGAATTACAGGTTATATTGTTATGGTGTTAGTGCCACCACATACCTAGAGAGAACAGTTTATCCCAACTATCAAAACATCCATTACCAATTGTGGGGGACTAATGGTAGAATTACAGGTTATATTGTTATGGTGTTAGTGCCACCACATACCTAGAGAGAACAGTTTATCCCAACTATCAAAACATCCATTACCAATTGTGGGGGACTAATGGTAGAATTACAGGTTATATTGTTATGGTGTTAGTGCCACCACATACCTAGAGAGAACAGTTTATCCCAACTATCAAAACATCCATTACCAATTGTGGGGGAATAATGGTAGAATTATAGCTTACATTGTTATGCAATTATAAATTGTGGGTTCACAAATTACCTAATCTGCACAGGGGTGCCCCCAGAGGTGGCATTTGTAATAGCCCATGCTGCTTCCTTCCTTGTGCGGAACTCTGCTTTCTGAAGGATGTCAATGAGTACCGGGAAGATGTTGGCATCGATCACCGTCTGTGAGGGGAAAAAGATTAGCGGTGAATACATCAGCTTACGCACGCATACAGCATTCTTCTTGCTTGGGCATGTTGCCAAATACAGAAACAGCCTTTACCTGAATCTGTGCTCTGTTTCCTGCTGTGATGTTTGACACGGTCCAGCAAGCCTCCTTTTTGATGGACTCCTTGGGGCTGCTGAGAAGGTGCAGCAAGCAGGGCAGTGCTGAACAGTTCAAGATCACCTGAAATGACAAACGCCGGGGGAAAGTGAGTGCATGGAACGAGGTAAGAAGGAGAAGAAGCAGACATTCAATGAGAACATTCTAACCCATTAAGACCGGGAAAGTATTTGTGTCATATTTACATCTCTTTGGCTATTCAAAAATAGCAGATATACAAGCTCATAGCACGGTATAGAGTGCCGCGCTATGAGCTTGAGGATCTGCGATTTCTGAAAAATCGTGGAAATGTGTGCAAATCTTTGAATAAATATTTTGTCAAAGCAAACATTTGTAACTCAAATCTTGTCTCGGCCAAATACATATCATTTTGGGTGGTCCTTGACATAAAAAGTTGAAAAAATGAAATAATTGATGTTTTTGGCCGCCGACCCCCATCAAAATATGTTGTTCCGGGGACCCCCCCACCCCCCAGCAGCAAAGACTTGAGTTAAAAATGATTTATTTCCAAAAATAGCAGATCTACAAGCTCATAGTGCGGCACTCAGTGCCGAGCTATGAGCGAGTATATCTGGTATTTTTTAATAGCCAAAGTATAAAATTATGGTTTATATAGCCAAAATCTAAAATGACACACAGATGCGTTCCCGGTCTCAATGGGTTAAAACAAAAACTTGATTCTACCTGTGTTTGAATGTCATCTCCTGTCACAATGTTGCCCACAGCACGCAGTGCAGGCGAGACCACCTTATAGTCACTGTGCCTATGATAGAAAAACAAACGGGCACAATGTAGTACTGTCTCCAACCATGACATAACCCTACTACTCAGGATGTTGTGTTATTATGGATCCTTACATGAGCAGCTCCACCAGTCTGCGGCACACACCGGAGTCGATGACGGTCTGGATCTTGTCATTGGGGCCATCAGACAGGTAAGACAAGGCCCAGCAGGCATCCGCCAACACGTCTGGATCGCTGCTGAAGAGAAGCCTGGACAGCACACTCAGACAGGGAGACACCTGAGAGCGCGCGAGCGTGGCGGGGAGGAGATAGAGAAGCTCACTATGTGCTTTCGAGCTTGTAGATCTGCCATTTTTGGCAGTCAACACCGTCCTACGACTAAGTATAAAGCAGGCTTAAGAGCAAAAAATGGTTCTACTGTATACTGTCAGTATGTCTTCTCTGGCAGCCACTTTTGGTAATAAAACGATATAAGTAAGAACAAAATAACATATGGCCTGATCTGGTTCATGCCAACTGGACCGACCTTTGCGAATTCTGGTGGCGGGTTCTTTCCCCGGCACAGGTTGGAAAGGGCCCACACCGCGTTCCTGGTTGTTGTGAGACGGTTGGATTTGGCAAGCAGCCTAAAAATGAAAAAACATTCAATGTCTTATCAAGATCAGATTTTACCATCATCGGTATATTCAGCAGAGTCAAACAAACGCACGGTACAGAAGAAAAAACACGCACTGTTGTAGAGAGGGCAGGATGCCACAGTTGAGCACGTAGTCTCTGCACTCTGCGTTGTCCCCGGCTATGTTCCCCAGCGCCCACACAGCCTGAAATACACCAAGCACTCATCACACTCCATTCACCTTACTTTTACTATGAGTTGTTCCCATACTGATACCAGTATCGGAAGAGCTGCCCAATACTGCCTAAAATGTTGGTATTGATATCGGTGGGTATGTCAGTCTATGCCATTCCCATACCACATGATGATACGTCATTTACAACAGTAATCAATGATTTAGTATGCTTCAGTTGATGTTGCACTGCTGTTTTATATATTTTAAAATGTGTATGTATTCCTAGATCAGTGGTTCTCAAACCTTTTAATTTCAAGGACCCCCATAACTCTCAGAGTTACAGACCTGTAAGGGTCCATTTGGAACACCGTCAAGGAACCCAGAGAGTCCCTGGACCTCACTTTGAGAACCACTGGTCTAGATTCTTTTTAAATCCGAATCGGTGTAGGGAAGGAAAAAATGGTATCGGTACATCTCTACACCTAAGACCCTGGGTTCCAAATTGCCTACAGCACTAGCCAAGTGTATTTTTGCATACATCACCCTGATAGTTCCAACTGGACTGCCAATTCCAGACTAACCCCTTGTTGCTCTGTTAACTGAGGTAAAAAGGTGCCAACCTGTTCCTGGACGTCCTCGTAGTCCGAGTTGAGTAGTTCGATGAAGATGGGCACAGCGCCCGTTTCAATGACTACCTTGGTATGCAGGAAGGTACCTGAGGCGATGTTAGTTAGGGCCCAGGCTGCCTCGAACTGTTGCAGTCACACATGCATGTGCACACACACACACACACGCACACACACACACACACACACACACACACACACACACACACAACACAGGAGTCATTTTACACTATTGTCACATGGTGAGAATAAGAGGTTTTTCACAATACCAAGTACTCAGTGACCCTGCCAGAGAATGCTTTCCATGTCAGCTGATAGGAACACCACCAAGACACCATTGTGAGCAAGCATTTAAGCCTCCAGGTGCAGGTACAAAGAAAACAGTTACTTTTAATACATGCATTAAATGAAATCCACACCTGAAGTGTGCAGTTATCACTCCTCTTGAGGAATTCCACGAAGCAATTCACGACACCAGGCGTGGCGATTACTTCATCGATGGGAGGATTGGGTTCTGCACAGAAGAGGACATTGACTTATCTCCCAATCATTGTAAAACACAAAAGAGGAACAAAAGCACACAAGAGACTATACCTATAAGAAAGTATGGAGTATATGTACAAGCTGAAGCAGTATGGTACACAAGCTCTTTGATAAACACACAATGACAACAGTTTGTGTGGCTGATATTTTTAGTACATTATAACAGAGTTGTGGAGCTTGTTTCAAACAGTAAACATGCTTATGTGTTCATGAGTACTGTAGACTAGCTATACTGCGCTATAAAAAGTGGTTACACAGAACAGAAGGGGGAATATTATCAGATTTACTTTAAAGCCGAAACAACTAATATTTGTGATCACACATAGAATCAAATAAAATTCTTAGGTGCACTGATGATCAATACTGCTGTACCGGCCCAGTATTTGCGTTCTGCTGTCTGTCAGAGCCCATCTGTGGCACTTTGCGACTTACGAGTGCAGCGTACTACCAGGACATGCCAATGTGAAAGTTATATTGTAGTGGATAATCTATGAATGTATTTTTTTCAGCAGATACCAAACTTGTTCTTGTGACGCATGTTTACACTTACAAGTTAAATATTTATAAAGACTGCCATTTCCATTTGGCCAAAGTAAAAGCAACAGACCATCACCACACTAGTTACATGCCTTTTTGTGAATTTTGTGGCCCTCACCATCTACAAAGTTGCCCACCCCTGTTTTAAACCTAGCTGATGTCTGTACAGCAGGCACATCGTCAGAGGAATATTGCTGACACACCCACAACAGCAGTTTTAGCTCACAACACATGGGAACCTTGGCACTAAAGGGAAATATTGCAGTTACCACCTGCGTGGAATTCTGAGGGAAAAAACGGTTGTTGGCAAATGTACCACTCTCAAACCAAAGACCCCATGTCTTGTCCACTTGTTGCCCTCTAGTGGTCAGAAATCACAGCTTTAACTTGCTTTAATGCTACAAATGCAAACTGGCGGTGAACATAATATACTACAAACCTTTGGAGAGAAGCTTCCTGAATTTCTGCGTGGCAAGTAGCTGCTGGTCCGGGTCATCTGAGAAGATCATCTGAATCATATCTGGGGTAATGACCTGCTCCTGTAGAATTGTGACACAAACAAATTATACATACATTGATTTAAATTTCTGATCGCAATGCAGGTTTTTACTGTCAGAAACACTAATAACGTAAAATGTCCACGTGACACATTTATTTTGGATTTTATTTAACTATAAGGGGCAAATTCACAAGAGGACCACTAAATACATAAATGGAAAAGGGTGCATTTATACAGAAATTCAGTTGCCATAAGACAGCACAGCAGTTAAAAACAGATTACGGGGCAAGGAAAATACTTACACCAGCAACGGGTACAGTTGAGCTGACATCCGGATCCTGGATAGGACATTCCAGCATGGACTCATCACTTGTGGGCACACACACATTCCTCCTCTTGAACAGCTATGGGAATAGGGACAGAGTTAATGCGAGCATGTTTTGATTGATTGAATACTTTAGACAGAAATGTAAACAGCACAGGGTAGTGGTACAGTCAGACATTTGGGCTAAAAGGATAAAACGAAAAAAGTCCTGGGGACTTGTTTCTATTGTGGTCCTATAGGTTCAATGATTTTGAACTACTTCGGACGACTACTCCGTCATCTTCATGATCTGTATCAGAGTCGAAAACACATTGATGGTAGCAAAGAGGTTTTAAACACTCAACCACTGATCAAACCTTCACTTAGTTACTTTAACCCATTAAGACCTGAGGCCGATTCAACAAAATGTCTTCTAAATCCATACTGTTTTTTGAAAAAAACGTATGTTACTATTTCAGTGGTTCTCAAACTTTTTCATGTCAAGGACACCCAAAATGATATGTATTTGGCCACCGACCCCCATCTCAGAATATTTTCTTCCTGGGACCCCCCAGAGGCAAAGATTTTAGTTAAAAATGCTCGCTTTAAAACGATATATATTCAAAGATTTCCACACATTTTCATAATTTTTCAAAAATAGCAGATCTACAAGCTCGTAGACATTTTTGAATAGCCAAAGTGTATAATAATGCTTTTTAGCTCAAACCAAAAAATGACACAGATGCTTCTCCAGGTCGTAAAGGGTTAAAGACTGAAAAAGTTAATGCAAAACTGAAAATAGTGTATCAAGGGTGGCCTTTTAGCGCTCTTCTCCTTCATCCTCCTCTCCAACACTCTCAGGGCCCACCTCTTTGTAATCCTTCTCCAGGGCAATAAAACAATTTCATTTTAGTCAAATCCTTACTTTTAACTAGTAAATGAAAAACTACAGACAGTGTTACTGTACACCATTTTACCTGCTCTTCTCTCTTCTGTTTGCGTAGTTGAACTCCTTCTTCCTCTCTCCTACGGCGCATCTCCTGAGGATTCAGTGCTTTGTTCTTATAGCTCTTCATCCTTCCTTCTTCCTTCCCTGGACTCGCCATTGTGTCTGTAAGTATGAAGAAAAGCACAATCAGGACTGGACTTTTGTACTTTTACAAGACTACATTTTGAATACCGGACTTGTACTAGTAACAGAGTATTTCTACAATGCAGTATTGATACTTTTACTTAAGTAAAACATGAGTACAGTTTTTCCTTCACTGGGGAGGTAAAGCCTCCTCTAGTCCAGGGATCTTCAACGTTTTTCAGGCCAAGGACCCCCTAGCTGAGAGATATTGTATAAGATTGTGTTTCAGATTAAAGTGTTGTTTGTTTTACTTAGTCTGAATTCCCCCCTCCTCTACGCCTATACCTCTTAGCCAACAATAGCAGATCTGCAAGCTGAGCTTGTAGATCTGCTATTGTTGGCTAAAGTTCTCCTCGGAATAGGGATGCTAGGGGTGGTTAACGTAAAACAAAAAAAAATCATATCACACAAAGATTTGGCGGCCCCCCTGTAGTAACTCTGAGGACCCCCTCTGTTGAAGACCACTGCTCTAGTCTAGTCTGTATGCAGGGCCTGGTACAACAGCTAGTTAGCTGCTATACCTAGTCACGACTTACGTTAGCGTTTAGCCAACAGTAGCTCAGCTAATGCTAAACCTTGGAATGCAAACCATCGAAGTAGTTACTCACAAACAACCTTATATATATATATACACTGCACCATAATACTGTACACTATATCCACTTGTGAGAATACACACACACACACACAACCACACAGACGGACAAGCATAGCTAATCCTAGAGATGCTAAGCTAACTTAGCTTAAAACACACAAGCTCTACGTTTAGCTAGCACATCACCGCCAGACCCACAGGACGACATATAACGTCATATTACTAAAAGATTAAGGGCTTAAAGTACAACATTTTCAGCGAATGATCACGAAAGCTGCGTGTTTCTCACCCATTTAATATGATGGTTATTTATCCGCGAACTTATGATTGTTTATCAGGTGTAGCTTCTCTCTGTTTCCTTCCTTCCTTTCCTTTGCTCAGAGCAGATAGATATGGCCGTCCGTCCGCTTGAACTCTATTTCCCAGGATGCACCTCGCAATAACAACCGGTGACTGACGTGACGTTACATCCGGCAGCAGCGTTGCCATGTCTGCGTATTATAAGCGACTTAATGGGCTTGTTTTTCTGTTGCTTGTATATTAGTGGTTGCTTATTTGGGCTTGTTTCCTAAATATTGTTTTTAGACCAGTGCCTTTCAAACATTTTACATGTCAAGGACCCCCAAATTAATGTGTTTTTGTCCACGGACCCCCATCTGAAAATACTTTGTGCCAGGGACCCCCGGATTTGTGCAGTTAAAATGTTTAAAAACATTCCAAATGTTTCACTTTTCTTTCCAAGATTCTTTTGAAAACAGCAGATCTATAAGCTCACAACGCGACGTGAGCTTGTAAATCGGCTATTTTCAAATATTCGGTTAATCGTGATCTTTTGAGCTTGTTTTCGTAGACCCGTCAGCTTGTTTCTTTCATAAAATCTGGCAACACTGTGTGGCATTTGACGTCATTCAGCTGCGACCGACCCCTCCAGTGTTTTGTTTTTATGTAATAGTTCATTTTAGGTTTTAGCTGAAAAAAAGACCTACAACAAGACTTCTCTGAAGAAACAGGGTGAGCACACAGTCTACTGAGTGACCTGCATACATTCTACCTGCATACAGATCTACTAGGCCTCGATCAAGACTATCAATGATAGTCTTGATAGTCTATCATAGATGCATGTAAATACATGCATTTGACATGACTGATTTCATTTGACATGTGAAATTGATTCAGATTCTGCAATTTGATTAGCATTCTGAGACAAAGTCAGGAGGACATTGTCCTCTTTGGATTTACACACCCTAGTCTACAGATTAAAACGCAATGCTTTACAGACATTGTATTTGATAGCATGTTCAACCCTAGCTGTAGTATACAACCCTCGTAGACGTATTTATGATTCTGACGTTTTCAATCTACGAGAGTTGTAGGGTGCACTTCCTATAGTGCTTTGGACTTTCTGCACTATGCCCCGTAGACACTCCAAACATTGTACAAAATGAAAATAAAGGCGCTTACCGCCGAGCCCCAAATGTTAACTACTTCTACGGGGTAGTAGTGTAATGTAATAATCCATATCTTTCAATAAAGAAGTGTTTTAATGCCGTCTGTGGCCGATTATGTCGGAAGTTCCCAATGGGCGGTAGTGACGTGAGTGAGGGGGCGCATCCGGTGGAACCCGGAATTACACTAAATGTAAACAGGAAGTAAACGAGGGTGAAAAAATGGCGTTCGGCCACAGACGGCATTAAAACACTTCTTTATTGAAAGATATGGATTATTACATTACACTACTACCCCGTAGAAGTAGTTAACATTTGGGGCTCGGCGGTAAGCGCCTTTATTTTCATTTTGTACAATGTTTGGAGTGTCTACGGGGCATAGTGCAGAAAGTCCAAAGCACTATAGGAAGTGCACCCTACAACTCTCGTAGATTGAAAACGTCAGAATCATAAATACGTCTACGAGGGTTGTATACTACAGCTAGTTCAACCCCATATACACAGAACATAACAAAGAGGCTGCTGGAAGCCAGCGCTACTTCAACTAAACTACAACATTATAATGGTTCACTAAAGTGAAAGGCTTTCAGTTGCTCAGGCAGACCTACTTTCATGTTGAAAATGGTAGTTCTAGTTCTTTAGCTAAAGCAGAGATCAGAGCATAGCTACATATACCAAGGTGTACTACCAAGCTTATACCATGGCATCGTGATTCTATATTATTCAGATGGTCATATGAGTGGGTGCTGTGCCTTTCAAACTCGAATTTATGAAGAGGGCTTTTAACGGTACAGTGAGTTTTAGATAATGTTGACAACATTTTTCAGGTACATTTTTGAATAAGGCCAAAACACATGATACCCTAAAAATAAAGCAATTTGGGTAAAGGGTGTTGAGGTTTATGTAAACTGTGCCAACTGATGCCTTCCTTCACTGTTTTCTCAATGTATCACCGTCTCTGTATCTTGTCTCCCTAGAAGACCAACCATGCTGACCTGTGAGATCTGCGGTGAGGAGCTAGTGTTTGAGGAAGACATGAAGACACACCTCCTGCTGAGCCACCTTGAGAACGAGATGAGCTGCCCGCTCTGTTCTCTATCTGGGGTCTCGTATGATGAGTTGAACTTCCACATGGACACCGCACACCCAGAGAAGCGCGACGCGGCACAAGCGTCGGCTCATTTCACACACGGCTGCCGTTCTCCCACAGGAACAAACGATAAGCCTAAGAAGCACGTCAGAGATGTGTCCCGGCGCCCTGAACGTGAGACGGCCCCTTCACACTCATCTGGGGACAGTTGTTACGTGGCCAAAAGCAGTGTGTCCCCTGACGCTTCCCGCCATGGCACAATTGCGCAACAGAGTAACGATGTAGCGGGAACCTCACCCGTTGGTGAGGGTTCGTTAACTGCACGGACAGTAACTCTTAGCCCTCCAGCTGTGAGTACAAAGAGTACTAGAACAGCTCAGGGCACAGAAAAGGTCAGACACTCGGAGCACTCCAAAGCCAAGCAGAAACGTCTGTCCTCTCCAAGAAAAGGTGGATCATTGGCCCATGGTGGATTTGTTGTCACATGAAAGAAACTGATTATCTTATTCATATTCATTGTTGTTTTGAGTCATTCTCTTCATAATCTGTAATTCTCTACATGACGATACTTTGTTGTATATGTTACAGAGAAGCAGTTCCCATGCCCCATGTGTTCACAGGTCTACAATAACTGTTTCATGCTACAGGAGCATGTCGAGTTGCATCTCCAGGAGCAGAACATAGCTGAAGGTGGGTTTTGGATCTTTATTACCACACCACCCTCAAGAGACCGTTCTATTCACACGGTCAGCAGCGTCCTAGCAAGCTCAGCAGACTGCTATAAGATGAAATATCAAAGTACATGGTTTGTGCATTACGCTATCTGAACATAACCGATCTTTGTTGTCAGGTGCGGCCGTAGGGGCCTCTTCGTCAGCTACACTGCCACCATCATCACACAATTTCTCAGGTTTGTCTGTTGGTTTGATAATACAAATTTCAGCTAAGAATGCATAATCTAAAGGATTTTAATCTGTGCTTGACATCTACATTGAAGCGTCTGAACGCCTTCACCTTATTCATACAAGCCCAGTCAAAGCTAGCCCATGAAATACAACAGTGACAAAACTGTCTTTTCAACAACCACATTTTTGCTAGCTGTTGAGGGCAATACAAGTTTATACAATAGTCAAGTCTACCGAATATTAATGCATGGAAAGTTTTTAGAAATCTAAATCCTTGATATATTCTTAAGGTGATAGTAGGCTGACTTTGTAATTGTCTTAATGTGGCTGTTGAAATTCAGGTCTGAGTTCATGACTTCCTACACAAAGATTTCTTGCTTGGTTTGTGTTTTTCTTTTACATTAATACCGATTGAAGCTGTGCACTGACTTTTTAATTGTTCTTCCATGCCACCAAAAACAATTATTTGTTCTTTGTTTAATTGTGGCACTTCCAATCATTGCTTTGTTCAATGCATTTACTTAGTGCTTGTACTAGTGGAATCGTAGTCCCCTGGATATATGTTTTATGTATATTATATTTTTGTGTTGTCTGTATAATTATGGTGACATAATTGTTGTGTGTCGAATGCAGTGAAATACTAAATCTATGCCTGAAATTTTGGAAGTGGAACTAATTGAAGACCTTAACAAGAGATGTCTCAGTGCTGTGGTGTGGTCAGAATTGTATTTTTACAGGCACACACCTGGTTGGAATTAAATACCGTATGTAATATCAGTAACTTGACATAATTTCCCAATTTGCTTCACAGGTGAGAAGAGCTATGAGTGTCCCATGTGTTGTTTAGTTTGTTCAGACAGCTCCTCACTGCAAGAGCACGTGGAGCTGCACTTAGAGTACGGCACGGCCACAACCTGTCCAGGTATGGGTCTGTTGAGTCAATTCACTCAGGTCCCATTATGGAAATGTCTGTTCCCTCCCTGTGTTACTGTCTGTCAACTTATGATATTCTGAGACTTCTTTTTTTTTTGGGTTACACTAGTGAGTCCGAGCTCAGATCTGAAGCTGGCCAGACAACTGCAGGAGGCGGAGGACCAGAGGAGAAGGGAGCAGGAGACCAAACAGGAGGCAGTAGAGTTCAAGAAGCTGCAGGTCTGGATCATGCAGCTGCTTTGGTCTCATCGTCTGGCATCAGCACCATATTAGCGTGATCAGAACTTAACCATACTTGACCATGTAGCTCCATATACTAAGTTCGTCCTCCAATTAAAATAGAAGATAGCCCAAAAACGATAGTTTTAAAAAAAAGTATTCGTTTTTTCCATCTTTAATGACATCCAAATCAGGGACCAGATCCTCATTTGTGAGTGGGATAACTCATTGGGGCCCAATTGGGATATTTCTTTTGTGCTGGCTGGACATCAGTTTGGGATTCTGTGTGATCAAATATGTATTTAAACAAACTAATGTGTTCAAAGCTAATAGATTAGACAACTTCATTATAATTCATGTTGGGCTGTTGCAAACTGATGCTGGTTAACATTTAGTCACATAATGTGAGGTCAGAACTAAGTGAGTGTAATAAGATATATTACACCCGTGACCTTATATTACATATGTACAGCGTGCTGTCTCACATGGTCTCCTGTTGTTGTGTGCACAGGCATGATTATATGGTCTCTCTCTCTCGTCTTACTACGCATGTGATGTACATGTGGGTATCTAACATTTCTAATAATAATAATAATAATAATAATAATAATAAACTTTATTTGTATAGCACCTTTCATGACATGAAATGCAGCTCAAAGTGCTTTACAGAGCAAGAATACAATTACAGTTAGAACCAATTTAACAATAAAGCAAACAAAAATAAAATAAAATAAAATAAAAGCAAAGGCATAAAACAACATTAAAATAGGCAATACAGTGAGGAATTAAAAATCAACCAAAGAATCAGCTAAAAGCAAGAGTGAAGTAATAGGTCTTGAGCTGTGCTTTAAAGCTATCGACAGAGGCTGCCTGTCTTAAGTGTAATGGGAGTTTATTCCACACTGTCGGTCCGTAAAAGCAGAATGCTGCTTCACCGTATTTTTTATATGTCATTGTAGGCACCTCGAGCAGGTCAGCACTTGAAGACCTGAGGGCCCGGTTTGGAACATATCTCTCTAGGCAGTCAGAGAGGTAGGAAGGTGCCAGACCATTTAGAGCTTTATAAACTATTAAAATAATTTTAAAATCAATCCTAAAAACAACCGGGAGCCAGTGTAGTGAAGCTAGAACTGGAGTGATATGTTCTCTCATCCTAGTTTTAGTTAAAATTCTGGCTGCCGCATTTTGAACAAGTTGTAATCTGTCAGTTGTTTTCTTTGGCAGGCCAGAGTAGAGTGCGTTGCAGTAATCAAGCCGAGAGAAAACAAAAGCGTGGATCAGCGTTTTTGCATCGTCTAACGACAGATGGTCTCTAATTCGCGCAATATTTCTAAGATGAAAGAAAGCAATCTTGGTGACATGATTAATGTGTGTATTAAAATTCAATTCAGAATCGATAATAACCCCCAGGTTCTTTACTGTGGTGTTACTTTCTACAGCCAGGTTACCAAGTCTACTTGTTATTGATTCTCTCTGCTCACTGGAGCCAATTATGAGAACTTCTGTTTTATCCTCATTTAGCTTAAGAAAGTTCTCACTCATAATGACGTGTGTAGTGTCAAAATTCCTATACTTCTGGCACTACTGGTTGCCGACGGCCAGGGATTAAAGTTCAGATGTTTGCTCAATACAAACTGATGTCCAGAACGTGTCCATTGAGTTCAACAAAAAATATATTTATTCTCTGTCACTTGTCCGTCACTTCAGCATACAAATAAATAAATAAGGCAAATAAACAGTCAACGCATACATATCCCCAGCCCTCATGGACACAGTCAAAAAACTGTGTGCCTCTGCCACTGGCAACACCTGCGCTTGATTAGGGACCTTGTTTCCCCATTAAGACCTGGAACGCATCTGTGTCATTTTTAGATTTGAGCTAAAAAAGCATTATTTTATACTTTGGCTATTCAAAAATAGCAGATCTACAAGCTCGTAGCGCGGCACCGAGTGCCGCGCTACGAGCTTGTAGATCTGCTATTTTTGAAAAATCGTGAAAATGCTTTTTTAAAGGGAACATTTGTAACTCAAATCTTTGCTTCTGGGGCTCCCTGGAACAACATATTTTAAGATGGGGGTCCGCGGCCAAATACACATACATTTTGGGGTCCTTGACATGAAAAAGTTTGAGAACCACTGACGTAGCAACATATGTTTTTTCAAAAAACTGTTGGGATTTGGAAGACATTTTGTAGAAACCTCGGAACCTCAGGCCTTAATGGGTTAAATACCTAGGCAACCTTGGCTTTGACCAAGCCCTGCGGTGACGTCATCAAATAAGAAACAACAGTCATATATATGTCTCTTACAACGTGCTTTCACAAGGCTCTGATTTCAGTGTGTTTTTTTGTATGGTGTGTGCAGAAGCAGTTTGGATTGGATGGCAGCGGGGGCTATCGCAAGCAGATGGAGCAGACCATGGAGAAGGCTGTGTCCAGAGGACTCATGGCCCCGGCCGACTTCCACAACAGCAGGGCTGATATGATGGAGGCTTTGGCCTCTGGGGTTGATGATGGCAGAACCAGAACTCAGGGTCAGTGTGTGGGTGTTGTGATTCAGATTGTTCCAGCATGTTAGCTCAGGTTAATACAACCTCCTGAGCTGCAGGGTCAACATTAGGTTCTGAGAACCTTACAGTATCTGAAATCGAGCTGTAGCGTATGGACACGAATCCAGAACCTGTGAAATACGTTGCTCGGCACGGCATGTGGCGCTTAGTTCTTGTAGTCAAAAAGAGCCACATTACTATAAAATATGAATTGAATTGTTTCTTGTTCACACACTCGCATGATCTTTCCCTCTGTTGACTAATCACTTTAACACTTATAGTACTTAGTAGTGGCCCGAGGTACCCCAGGGCTCTACACTAGGTCCGCTAGCATTTCCCTCCACCAAATCTCCTTGCGAAATAGCAGATCTACAAGCTCACAATGCATCACTCACATTGTGACATGTTTTGAGCTTGTAGATCTGCTATTTTTTGCCAAACGTTCGCCCCCAGAATAGGGACACCATGGTTAAGAAGAACCTAATTCTTCCCACGTTATGTGTAATTCCTGTGTTGTGTAGGTATGCTTGGTGCCTTATCTGAGTACTACCAGAGGGAGGCCAGAGACTGCGCCCATGTGTGGCTGAGTGCTGAGACAGACCACTTCTGCTCCTCGGAGGGGGACAAAGGCTGGGGCTGTGGTTACCGCAACTTCCAGATGCTTCTATCCTCTCTACACAGAATAGACACATTTGCTGACTGTCTGCCAGGTATGAACGCTTGTACAATGTGGCGCTCAAAATTGGATCTTGACATTTAGATTTCTGTTAGCTACAGTATGTGCTAGGGCTGCGACTTACATTAAATCATGTTAAAAGTTTCTTCTGCCGGCCCGTGACGGTCAGGGGTGCAATGCTCACTGCACGCCGTGCAGGAACCTATTTGACCAGGGGCACGCGCAGGCACACGCATAGATTTAAAACGACTTTAAATTCACACCTCAACAAAGTTTACAAAGGCTCCCGACTCACACCAGGGAATTAACATAGGAATGAGCCTAGATGCATGCACAATTGTCCATTGTGTGACCTGTAGTGTAGGTGTTAAGCGACGTGCGCGTCACGTCTTTAAAATAGAGTGCAACCACGTTCCAATTCAGCATTGCAACACTGGTGACGGTCCAGGCACCCTAGGCTGCAATGCCAGCCTGACAGCGTGTCGCAGGTTCGACTCCTGTTCCCAACGACCTTTGCTGCGTGTCACCCCCCCCCCCCCCCCATCTCTCTCCCCATTTCCTGTCAGCCTACTTTCCCTATCCCTCTCTAGAATAAAGGCGTAAAAAGACCAAAACGTTTCTACTGCCGTTGCTTAAATTCTGCAATGGGGAGGGAAATGGTGGAATACACAAAAAAACACAAGACCATAGGAGAACCCAGCGGGGCATTCAGTCTCTTCTTGTGCCGTCAAATGTCGTTCTGCGTGTTTCGCGTGTGACCAGACAATGTCCAACTCGATTGTCTCCCAGCCTATGCTCGACATGATGACTTGGTCATGAATGGATGGCAGCAACCCATGAATCAAAGCCGTCTTTAATAGGTGGTCGTATGCTGCATTGTCATGGGTCAGGCCAGCGTGTCTGTTGAAACACGTCTCCATCCTAGTTCTGTAACTGTCGGAGCTTTCATCATGGATCTGCTTAATGCAATGGATTTTTTTCCAATCTGTACGGACTGGGTAAGCCTCCCTTCTGGAAAAGAGGCCACCTTCGTTCTGTAACTGTCCAGCGACAATGTTATTCCTTAGTGGCTTAGTCCATTTACATCAAACCTTTTCAGGTGTGGCCATTTCAGTTTGAAAACTTTGCGAAACACTGATTCCAACTCTTTTGCGGATGGCTGATACATTTCTATTAAGAGGCCATTCTTAAAAAAAATCTAAAACCGTTTTTAAAAAAAAAGAAAAAAGAAACTAGTTTTCAAGATTTTTCAAAAATAGCTCAATGCACGGCACTCGGTGCCGCGCTATGAGCTTGTATATCTGCTATTTTTGTATTTTTGAATAGCCAAAGAAATCTAAAGTGACAAAGATGCGTTCCAGGTCTTAATGGGTCAAGTCCAACACAGGTGTACACCAGCGTTCGACATTTTCGGTCGGATTTGGGAGTAACTTCACAATGTCATTTAACTCGTCAGGCCTCCAGGTGCGTTGAACTTGGACTGTGTCATAGTATGCGTCATGGAGTTCTTGTAAAGCGTCAGCAGACGGCCTTGGGTGTGAATTTGGATACAACACCAGTGGAAATGCCTCTATCTGGCTTTGTGTTATATTACCTTGTGTGGGGGGTCAGGGTGGTCAGAAAACTCCTCCAGCTCTATTTCCCCCCAGCTCATAAGTCTATCATGTGCACAAGGATTGGCAGTGTGTACGACTCTGTCTTTCAGTCTGGAGTCATCACAACTAACGATTCTTACAGTTGTGTGGTTGTCTAGCTTTTGTAGGGCTGTCAATTAATTCCTCCCCACACACATATCTGTGTTGCCATGCTGTTGTATCCTACTGACTCACCTGCCAGTGAGGAGCCTCCACCGGGAGGACCTAGAGCCTTCGTCCTACTCCTCCCGCTCCAACACTCCCCGCTGACAGGTGCCGCCCTAGCCTCGCGTAGCCAGACTATATCACTGCGTGGATATGAGTCTGGTGCTTCCATGAGGACGTTTTTTTTCCCAAGGGGCGGGATCAAAACAATGGCCCTCGACGCAATTGGTTAGACCTACAACCAACTACCAATTACAGTCTCCCATATTCGAATACTGGGCCCTGATTGGTCACTCACGTCTTCTGGAGCAGGAAATGGATTCTCAATGGAGCGGTGCCAGACCCAAATCGCAGAGTGCAATTTTTTTTTGCACTCGCAGATTCGTCTGGTCCCAGGCTAGTGCCGCCCCAGCCCGTAGGAGTACGTGCAATGACCAATATCACCCTCCCCGCCCAGCTTCCCTCCCCCGAACACGGGTCAATTGTGTTCACATAGACACCGGGCAAAACCGGTTGGTTGCACCACGGTGGATTCGAACCCACAACCCACATCCTGGGGCAGGGACTTGACCGCTGTGCCACCCGAGTGCCCTGAAAACCTCTGGTCTAATTAACCACTTAAGCCCTATTTTATACTTTTGTCGTACAATGGTGTTGCACAGAAATGCCAAAATAGCCAATTACATGCGCCAACACATGGCACCAGAGCAGAGGTGGTCTTCTGATAGACGAACAGTATAATGGCTGCTAACTAACTCATAATAAAACTAAACTCATATTTGGAAGGTCAAAAAAACCTGGAACATTGTCTACTGTCCAACCAAGATGCCAGCCTCTCTAACAAGGTGATTTCTCTTCACCTGACTGACTGCAGTGGCCTTTCATTCCTGTATGATTCAATTTAGCAACTCATCACTGAATTCTTCCCATTTGCTTGTCGTCTCATTCTCCAGAAAAGGCTGTTCCCAGCATCCCTCGGGTACAGACTCTGATCGAGGGGGCGTGGCGGGAGGGCCTGGATCCACAAGGTGCGTCCCACTTCAACCAGCGGCTGCAGGGAACGAGAGCCTGGGTCGGAGCCACTGAGATCTACGCTGTCCTCGCCTCCCTGGGAGTCAGGTCAGACTGGCTCAGATATTGCAATGTACTCACTTCACTTTAGACTTCTACAAGCTCACAATGCGTCGCGGCACATTGTGAACCCTGAGAAATTAAATAAGTAGAGTAGCCTCCACCCCATTTTTGGGAATAATGGTTGACGAGAAATACTGCTGGAAAGAACACATCGACCAGGTCACAAAGAGAGTCTCAAAATCGGTGGTGATTATCCGAAACATCTGCCAATTTCTAAATAGAGCCTGTTTAACAACCTTATACTACAGCCTATAGTATATCCTTTCCTAACCTACTGTAATATTGTGTGGGCTAGTACCTATTCTTCTTACCTCCATAAATTATATATACTACAAAAGAAGTGTGTCAGAATAGCTACAAATTCTAGTCCACGGGAGGCGTCTTCACTTCTATTTTCAACACTCAATATACTAACTACCTTTTAATATAAATGTCCTCCAAACATGTATTTTCACCTACAAGACAAAATACCAGAGTATCCATCTCCCAGATTATTTAAAACAGTACTTCCAGCCAAATTCCAGCTTTCATTCTCACCCAACCAGGCAAGCGAATCAATTACATGTCCCACTATGTGCCACCACCAGGGGGCAGATCACCATCAAATATAAAGGTGTTTCACTATGGAATGCCCATTTACATCTAAATTAGTAGCTACCACATCCTCCCTACCTACCTACAAAAGAAACCTAATACGTAAATTGATTATCCGAGTGGGTAACTAGATGATAGGCATCCATAATATTGTCACGTATGGATTTTCTAAATCTCTTTTTTACTTCTTATTTCACATGACTATATAGTAGCATCATGTCTTTGCTTTGTCCAAAGCATTGTTTGTTTATCATATGTTTTTATATCTTTTTTGTTTTTAATATTAAATAATTCAAATTGTACCTAATGTAAAACGGTGAGGTTCTCGCATAAGCCCCCCTAGGGTTTCTTACCTCACCGACACAACAACTAACTAACTTTCCCATGGAAAGAACTAACATATCATGTGTATATATAAACTGTTGTGCAAATCAAATAAATCAAATGCGTCGCGGCACATTGTAAGCTTGTAGATCGGCTGTTTTCGCCGAAGAGATTTGGCTTATCGGGGAAAATGAGGGGGCCTAGAATAGACCTCTGGGAAACTCCAGTCAATGAATTGTATAGGGCTTAGAAGCATGCTGTGGTAGAGAAGGGGTATCGTGTGGTAAGTGGGTCAGCGAATTAAACTAAAAGACATGCATAAAAACACACTGCTCAGTTTTTCTCAGTCCAGAAATATACAATTTCATATGCGTGTTGTTGTTCACAGGGCCACCATCATAGACTTCCACCAGCCCACTGGCCCTGCAGACACCCATCCCAGGCTCTTTGAGTGGGTGAAGCAGTACTTTTCCATGTCTGCTAGCAGGGGCACCAGATTACCTCCCCGCGTTGTACAGACCTCTCAACCACCTCTGTACCTGCAGCACCAAGGTACCGTACTTATCGTCCTATATTTATGTTATGGTTAAAAATGGCCCTAATGTTTATGTATATATTATACTTTATACCAAAATGGCTTCAGCCAATGTTGGTTATAAGTGTTTTATGTCAGTCTTCAGAAATGATGAGAAGTCTTATTGTCTGTAGCATGTAAAGGTAGCTCTCCACCGCACCGACGTCGGCAGTGGTAAGTGTAGGAAAGCGTCTGTTGCCGAAAATCTGCTGTTGAATGGGCGGCGGTGGGTACCGTGTCGGGTTGTAGGGAAGCGTCGAAAGCCGACTGAGCAAGCTTGGTCAGCTTTCGACTATCGGATAGCAGCGGGCTTGTTGTTGAAAAAGACATCAAGCCATAGGCTATTTTTCGTCTGTCGGTGTCTGCTCTCGGGTGCATTCAGCAACTTTTTTTCGCACCTTCCAACCGACTGATCTCCTGGCTTCATTCAACGGCCAGTCTGTAGTAATCTGTAGTAGTGATGGGTCAGTCATGATCGATTCGTTCATAAGAACTAGTTCTTTGCTGTGAACAAACCCGTTCACTTCTTGAAACTGTTACGTTCACGATTTCGTTCATACCCACGCACACCGCACACAGGACGGGCGGGCTGTTCCTCCTGCGACAGACAGACCATCAGATAGACAGACAGCTGTGCGGTAGAGTTTTTCACTAGACATGCATGCATGCGTATTGCGATTTGAAATGATAATAAAGGTACTGTTGTTCCTGGACAAAAGACAGATAGTGTTAGCACCACATTCAAGTATCAAAATAAATAAATATGCATGGTCCTAGACAAATGACAGATAGGTACTGGTCAATTAACACGTTTTAGTTTGAATAGAAGATGCAAATAAATAGTATGCTACAGCTACTATTCATGAACTACATTAAGTTAAAGATATGGTTAGAAACCGATAGTCATGTGGAGTGCACTGACTTCGGCTGCTTTGTATAAAATATTGCATTTATGGAAATAATTATCAACTAATAAAAATAACTTTACATTATTTATTGTTGTTATTTATTACTTCTACACATTATTATATTACAAGAAGAAGATGGTGCAATTAGATCGTTAAAAAAAGGAAAGCTGTCATTCTCTGATTCTGATACTCACCTACACACCTTCACACACACTTTCGCTGACACACTCTTTCCCTGCATTTACACGGGTCATACCGTGTTGCCAGGGAAGGTCAGTGTTGGTCTGACACAATGTAGTGAGACATGATGATGATGAAAATTAAGGTGATGATTAACTATTTCACTGCCAATCACGTAGATCTAAGCGAACCGATTTAAAGCCGCCACGTGCCAATCGCGTAGATCTACATGAAGTAAAAAATAAAAAAAAAACTCCTATCCACTTCCTTGTTAACTTAAAACTTAAAAAGTCTGTATTTCGGCTCCTGAGTACTTTTTTTTTTTCAATGAAAAACTCTGGCACTGGCTAAAAAAATATGAAAATACCTCTGGCAGTTAATGGGTTAAGATGATAATAATGATGATGATGTCAAGATATTCAGTCTTTGGCCCATTCGGGCCGGGAAAGCATCTGTCATTTTCTATTTTGTGCGGTGTGCGTGGGTTTGGTGGAGAGCTACCTTTTAAGGATACTGTATGTCCTCCATGCTGACCAGGTCACAGCCGGTCCATCGTGGGAGTGGAACAGAAGAGGAATGGGAGTCTGTGTCTGCTGCTCCTTGACCCCGGCTGTTCACCTGCAGAAGCCAGGAAGCTTCTCAGTAGAGACAGCGCGACCACAGCCGTTCGCCGCATCAGAAAGTTTCCCAACAACCTGAAGCACAAACAATACCAGGTGGTGGCAGTAAAGGGCAGATTGTCACCTGAGGAAAAACGGGTGAGAAAAAAACATTACATTTGTTTAAAAGAATGGTATCTTGAGGATAATTTGCTTTTGGGTATTTGGGAATTTCCAGACTTGATAGAAAAATGTGCTGAACCCACTGGGGTTGGGTTCATTTCAGTTGATGCTGGCCAATGGCATGTCAATTTTAAATGCTTGAATTCAAATTTTAAGGCCAGTCATTTGATTATTTATAAGTGTAAGTGATTGGTTAACTGAATATATGGGGATTAACAATATTTGTTTTTTGTTTTGTTGTTTTTAAGATTTGCATCTCGAACTCGAGAACATTGCGAGCTGAAAGGATTCCTTGAAACTGGAATGCAGATGTCCTTTAATTTTCACTGTGAATGTAATTTTATTTTTTTTGCTCAGTAATATTTTGATTCAATAAATTATGTTTTAACTATTTTTAAAATGATTGTGTGTGTGTAATTATTGTATGTTGTGTAAAGCTGTGAAATTGTTGGTGTGGTTAATATGATGCGAGAAGGAGAAGAGTAGGCTTAAGACAACTGGGTTTCAGATGTAGATGAGATAAACACATTCACTGTGCATGGCACACTACTGGCACACACTCAAACAACCGCTTGGAAAACGTCATAATCCCTAGCTACATTGCACATCCTGAGAACAGGACATTTTTATGGATAGAGATAGATAAGAAAGATATTGTGATCCAGATTATGTGCTAGCCACTGGCTGGAATGTGTCCATTTCAACTGTTCTTTTGCTTAACAAAAACTTGCACTTTGCACTTTTACCCAAAGAAAGCAGGTGTTAAAGCACAGTGTGTGCTATCAAGATAGCACAGCCAGCGGCATGCTTAACATGAAAAGTCTGTCATTGTTTACACTCCCAGGACTTACTTCTGTACAGAATTGGCAAAGGGGCTTTTATGAATGCTTACCCCACAGCTTGGAACACATTGCAAATTGATTTAAATCTTGGGGAACTAGTGTCATTAGATGTTTTTAAAACAATGTCGAAGAAATGGTCACACAAATCAGGCTGTCAATGTTTTTCAAGATTATTTTATGCTGACTTTTGTATTGAGCTACTTTGTGATTAACATATATATATATATATATATATATATTTTTTTTTTTATATCTAAATTGTGTTTTCTGTCTGTAGTCATGCTAATACCATATATAGGGTGGGTGATGATGACTAATTTAAGCAGTTACACTCACACCTGCCTGAGTCAAATTAATTGGTCTCAGAGCTAGGTGTTGACTACACAGAGACACCTGTTACCAAGGCACATAATCAGCCATCCATTCCCCCAACACAATTCAGAGAGACAGAGTCCCTGTCATGTTTTTACTCCTTGTTTCTGTATGGTGTTCAGTTCTGTGAGTTTATACCTGATGCTTTGTTGTGTTTGAACAGACTGTGAAGACAAATAGCCCGTCGGTGACAATAAAGATTATTATTATTATTGGCTGACTGGGAAGACAGCAGCCAAGCGGCCCTGGTGAGGAGCAGCAGAGCCTGGTTATGAGATCCAACAGTCTGGCTATATCAGCACATCATGGGGATAATCAGCAGCATCATCCTCAGGGGGAAGGAGCAAAGTGCAAGTGGATTTTAAAAGGTGCTGTTAAAGGAGTAGTTTACCCCAAAAATTACTTATTTTCTGTCAAATACCCCATGAATGAAGCCTTGAATTCATGGAGATTTTTTTTTGTTTTTGTCTCATTCCTGAGCCAATAATTTGATGACCGGGTCATCGGTCAGTAGGCCAATAATCTGATGACTTATTTGAGTCTGCTACTGAAGACTCCGCCGGCCGTTCATCAAATTATTGGTTTAGGAATGCGACAAAAAAAACAAAAAATCTCTGAATCCAAGGCTGTCTGCATAGGGTGTGTGTAATTGATAGAAAATAAGTACTTTTTTTGGGTGAACTACTTTAAAATCACACCGTGTTTCAAAGAGTGTTTGCTGGTGTTGAGTTGAATGACAACTGGAGGCATGTCATTGTGCAGCGCGGACCGCGCCGTTTGCGTAAAAGCGCCAGACGTGAGCTGCATGGTGACGGAGAGAGAGGAGGGACCTTCAAGTCATAGGCAGCCTAAGGTAGGCTCAGGCTGATCTGCAGACACTAATATATATATACTGTATGTAGGCTGATCTGCAGACATCTTCAACATACAGTAGAGCATGGTTTCCTCGTGAAAGAATACAAATAGTGTCAAAGCAGGGACTTTGGAGTCAGTCGTTCCTGAAAAAATTGGTTGAAGGAGCGCAGACAGACGGGCATCTGGCAATGGCTGGTAAGAGACACATTATTTAAGTTGAGTTTATGGTCATTTAAGAGAAGATTTGCATTGTTTTTTATGCTTAAATGCACACTAAATTAACAGCACAAGTGGTAAAATGGCACATTGTATACTGTTGAGTGTTTTCTGTGCGTCCATGGTGACTTATTAGCTCTGGTCCAGAAGGAAGGAGAACTCATTCTAACGCTATTAGCCTAGGACCAGAGCTAGTAACTTACAGTGGTGGAAAAAGTACTACATTTTCTTACTTAAGTAAAAGTATCAATACCGCAATGTAGAAATAGCCTACTCTGTTACAAGTAAAAGTACAAAAGTATTGGCATCAAAATAAAGTAAAAGTACTCATTATGCAGAATGTCCCGTTTCACAAGGTATCATATGTATACAATGTATTAAACTCTTTTGAAAATAGCAGATCTACAAGCTCACAACCCGGCCATGAGCATGAAGTGGTTAATGTATGTTTTGTAGGCTACTAATAATTCAAATCTACAAAGTAATAAAAGTTTTCAAATAATTGTAGTGGAGTAAAAAGTATAATATTTGCCTCTGGGATGTAGTGGAGTAGAAGTATTGAAAATTGGAAAAAGTAAAGTAAAGTAAATACCTCAAAATTGTACTTATGTACAGTACTTGAGTAACTGTACTTAGTTACTTTCCACTGCTGTTGACTTAATATAATTTTGGTGAAATATTCAACTCAACATTATTTGTATTGCCCTATATTATAACCATATTAGTTGAAATACTAGCCAAGTCCACCTGATCTTCATTTCTATTAGCCCTTAATTACTAGTATATAGGCTAAGCTACTGGATGGAATACAGCCTGATCTATTTAAAAAGTAATCGCTATTAATAGATTATATATTTCAATGGAACTCTTTTTTTTAGCTTAATAAGTAAAAGTATGAAACCTGCAATGTAGAAATGTAAAAGCAAACGGTAAGAGTCCGGAATTCTAAATTTACTTGAGTAAAAGTACAAAAGTATTGGTATGAAAATGCACTTAAAGTACCCGAAGTAGAAAGTAGGCCTACTCATTATGCTGAATGTCCCATTTCACAACTTTTCAAATGTATAATTCTTTTTGTTGAAAATAGCCGATATACAAGCTCACAATGCGCGGTAAATTTATGTTTAATAATAATAATCGAAATCTACAAAGTAACTAGTAACTAAAGTTTTCAAATAATTGTAGCAGAGTAAAAGTATAATATTTCCCTCTGAGATGTAGTGGAGTAGAAGTTGTTGCGCCCAAGTCCTATACTTAAGGTACTAGGCTAGGCTACTGGTTGCGAGGAAGTTCAGACGTGTGCTCAATAACTAATGTCCAAAAGTTGTCCATTGAGTTCATAAACAAACAATTTATTATCTGTAGCCGATCTGTCACTTCAGCATACAATAAATAAATGAACAGTCAAACGCCCAGGTTTTACCACGGTTCTCCGTTTACTACTCACTATGGGATATCAGCGCCCTCAGGCGATGAGACAGAGCAACACACACGCTCCCGGCGCCAATACTGATTGGCTAAGGGTATGTCACGAGTCCGGAAGGACCCGGGAGTATAAAGCTCCCCCGTGACGTAGGCTCTTCCTCTTTTCTCCACTCTGCAAGCGAATGCGCAGATATTCACACACAAAAAGCAAGAAAATTTCAACCTAACCCACCGCGGGAATACGGAGTATCTCCCCACGGGAAAACCTTGCTATAAGTTCTCTCCCGGAACTTATTTTATTATTTTATTTGTCTATCCTCTCAGTTTCTTCCTTTGTCTGGCATTTGAAAACGCCGGTTAGCGTTTTTCATTCATTTAGCGACTAGGCTACTAGTAGCAGCTAGGCTAAGGTGCTACTAGCCAAAGTTTAGGCCGCTGTGTTCCAGACCAGGATGGAACCACCGAGGACCTGCGGACGACCGAGGTGCGACCTCCTCGTCGCCGCAGACGACCCCCACAGTGTCTGCATTTACTGCTGTGGGGTCGCCCATGCCGTTGACGCCAAGGTACGCCAGGGCGAGAGGGACGAGTGCCCAGCGTGCTCGTCCTTCACCAGCCAGCAGCTCGACGCCCGGCTTGCCAGGGTAGAGACCCTGGTCGGCTGGGCCAGGAGCGATCCAGGCATGGCGTCCGTCACCACCAGCACAGGGACCCCAGGAGTGCCGCCCGAGAGGACACTCATGGGACCCCCACCGGTGCCGACGCCGAAGGAAAAGCGGCCAGCGGCGGAGACGCCGCCTTCCGTCGCTGCCGCTGTACACATGTCGCCGCCGCAGCTAACCAGCAGCGCCTCCACCTCCCCCCACCGACGCTACGACTGGGCTGCCTCGTTGGCCGATAGCGAGGAGGAGCTGGCCTTCGAGGAGCTGGAGGACGAGTTGGACCTCGCGTCATACCAGGAGGTCCAGGAGGTGTCCATGGCGAGCGCCGAGGGGGATGGCGGAAACCCCGACACCGTCGAAGTGGTCGTCGAAGAGGTCACCGAACCAGTAACAGCGGTATTCAAACGGGCTATCGCCAGGTGCGGGTTGGTGCAGCCCGTAGAGAGCCGCAACGCCACCGCTCTCGCAGCAGGCTTCCAGGGCTTGGAGGCTCCACCAACACGGGTGGTGGAGTCCAAGAAGCTCCCTGAAGCGATGGGGTTCCAGACGGCCTTGGTGAGCTCCTGGGGGGATCACCAAGACCCACAAAAGCTAGCTTTCCCCATCGACCTGATCTCCGCCAGGGAACTGGGGCTGATCGAAGTCCCTCCGATGGACCCTGTGTTGGCGGAAGGACTGGAGGACATGCAACCAGGTACGGTGGTGCTTGGGGGCGCCACACCGTCCTTTTATAACGAGGAAATGAGGAAATCCTCCGCGGCGTTGAAGAAGACCTACGCCGCGGCTGGACAGGTCGCAAAGACCCTCAACGCCGTTACCATCCTCCAGGGCTCCTCTGCCGTGCGACTAGCGGAGCTGAAGACGAAATGGGGCGATGACGCTAAGGAGCTGCATCGCCTTAACCAGCTCACCATTTCCTGCACCCAGCACGCCATCAACTGGACCGGCCGGGTGTTGGACGACTGCGCGACCATAGAGAGGGTGCGGTGGCTCGACCTCGCCACCTTCACAAGAGACGCGCAGAAAATAGACGCGAAGAAGAAGCTGCTGGCCCTTCCACTCAAAGCAAGTAATCTCTTCTGCGGTGCAGAGAAGTACTTAAAGGACTCCACGGAGTCGGCGAGGGCCCGGAAAGAGGCAGCGGCGGGTCTTTTGGCCCCGAAGCCTCCCCACCCAGGCAGACCCCGCCAGGAGAGGTCTGCCATACGGGGGAGACTCTCCTCATCTCGCCAACCCAGCGCCAGCGGCAGCTCCCGCAACTCCTCGGCCCGTCCATCCAGAATGGAAGGGCCCATGTCGCTGGGAGCCGGCGACGTCCGTCGCAAAGACCCCCGTTCCCCCCCTCCTTCTTCTCCCCGACCCACAAGACGCGGCGGGAGAGGACGTGGTCGCGGGCAGCATGTTTGACATTTGCCCCCCGGTGTTACCGGTTGTTCGGCTGCCCCCCCCACATCCACACGGACGGAGTGGGGGGGGAGTAGCCCCCCTGGTCACCTCGGGAAAGAGACGTTGCCTTTTCATGGCCCCGACGGACTTGAAAAACAAAAGACAAAAAGTGACAATGTTACAGAGCCAGGCCTCTGCCGTATTGTGTTGTCAGAATGTTGTTTGCCAGGGTGTTTGTGTGCAAAATGTGGTTCCAATAAATGTTCTGAAATTTACAAAACCTCTCATCATTTCACCCGTCTCAGAGCGGCGATGCGGAGGGACCCCCCTTGGGGGGGCCCCTCCATATCAATGCCCTCCACCCATAAGCCCACAGCGCTTGGACAGTCCCTTTGGAGACTGTCCAAGCGCTGCTGGGATGAATTTTGTGCATGCTATGAACAAGACAAAGGTATTAAACCCATTGCTAATTCCAAACGCCAATGTACAAGGGTCACGCCGAAATTTCCATTTCTACCATCCATCCAGCAGAGGGCGCCAGAGGCCCACTGTGGGAAGGAAGGTTTGCAAAATGGCGGCGCGGGTCGAGGGTCACCCCAATATTTACAGTCTGCCGTGCACCGAGTCACGCCAACCTCTGGAGGGCGACAGAGTGCCTCTTTCAGTAGAGGTGGCTCCGTCGCTTCCTTTAGTCAGGCCAAGGGCCCTAGACAAGATGGCGGCGGACCTTGTAGACAACGTGAGAATAGTGCGGAACACTTCCGCACTAGGTCACGTGATCTCTACACGCAGAACGTCAGGATCGACGCGACCTCCTTTGTCTCTAGCGAGCTCCACAGCTGTAGCTCCGCTGAACAGAGTTTTAGCGTCTCCGGTTCCCATGGTAACGGTTTCACGACCAGTGGAACTAGCGACGGCAGCATCCAGCGACAATCCTCTCGCTCAATGCTTGGATCAATGGAAACTTTGCAAGCCGTGCCCTTGGGTGCTGCGCACCGTTCGCAAGGGTTACAGACTGCAGTTTGCCAGGAAGCCGCCCATGACAGACAAGGTATTGTACACCCGAGCGTCGGGCCAAGCGGCCAAGACCTTGAGAGAGGAAGTAGCCTCCCTTCTGGACAAGGGCGCGATAGAGAAATTATCTCCGGATCAGAACCGTCTGGGGTTCTATTCGGAATATTTTCTGGTGAAAAAGAAAGGGGGGGGCGTAAGACCCATATTGAATCTGAAGGGACTCAACAGGTTCCTGCGGGTTTTTCATTTTCAAATGCTAACGACCGTGAAGTTATTACGCACGGTGCGTCAGGGCGACTGGTGGACGAGCATCGATTTGAAAGATGCTTACTTCCACATTCCAATTTACCCCCCGCACAGGAAGTTCCTGCGCTTCGGCTTCGAAGGGGAAGTGTACGAGTACATGGTTCTCCCTTTTGGTATGTCGTTGAGCCCACGGGTGTTTGTGAAGTGTACCAACGCGGCCATTGCTCCACTACGGAGCCGGGGAATCCGTCTGTCGACCTACATCGACGACTGGTTGATAGCCGCAGGCTCGGAGGAGGAGGTGGCGCGGCACACGGCCATGGCCATCTCCCATCTGACGTCACTGGGTTTCACAATCAACGTCAAGAAGAGCGTTTTGGTTCCGTCCCAGCGGGCCACCTTCTTGGGGATCTCGCTGGACTCGAACACGCTCAGGGCACGTCTATCCAAGGAGAGGATAGACAGCGTTTTAGCTTGTGTGAGATCTTTCCGCCCGGGGCGGGAAGTTACTTACAAACAATGCATGCAAGCAGTAGGTCTCATGGCCTCAGCCATTCACTTAATCCGCTTGGGCAGGCTCTACATGAGACCCGCTCAGAGGTGGCTGAGGGCCCTTCGGATCCCACCCACCTCAGGTCGTCGGCTTGTGATGGTGTCTCCATGGTGTGTGGAGGCACTCAGACCATGGTCACAAGCAGCCTTTCTGTCCCAGGGGGTCAGTATAGGAGCTGTGATTTCGTGGAAGGTCATCACCACGGACGCCAGTTTGGCTGGGTGGGGTGCCGTCCACGAGGGCAGGTGGACCAGGGGAATGTGGGATCCGACACTGCAGTCGGCTCACATCAACTACCTGGAACTGCTGGCGGTTTTCCTCGCTCTGAAACATTTCGAGGCACAGATCTTGGGTTGTCATGTCGCGGTCAGAACGGACAATACGACAACCATGTGTTTTATCAACAAGCAGGGAGGCTTGACCTCCCTGGTGTTGGATGGTCTAGCACGCGAGATGACGCTTTGGTGCGAGTCACGGCTCGCGTCCATACGGGCGTCTCATGTACCGGGCCTCCTGAACCACGGAGCGGACTTGCTGTCCAGGGGCGGTCTCCGGTACGGGGAATGGTCACTCCACCCGATAGTGGCGAAGGATATCTGGCACAGATTCGGTCGCCCCCAGGTCGATTTGTTTGCCTCCGAAGAGAACGCGAAGTGTTTTCGGTTCTTCTCAGTGAAGAAGGGGGACCGTTCCATGGGCGTGGACGCCTTGGCACACAGTTGGCCGAGCGAACTGCTTTATGCCTTCCCGCCAATGGAGTTGATCCTCCCCACCTTGGAGAGGGTCAGGCTCCAGGGGTTGTCGGTGTTGCTGGTGGCTCCAGCATGGGGCACGTGGAGGTCGGAGATAGCTCCGCTCCTTTACGATGCGCCTCTGGCCCTCCCTCCCAGGGCAGACCTGGTGAGGCAGGGAGGGAACGAGCTGTTCCACGAGCGCCCTCAGGACCTAGACCTATGGGTTTGGCCCGTGAGAGGGCGAATTTGACTTCATGTGGCCTCCCCCCTGACGTGGTGGCTACCATCCAGGGTGCGAGGGCTATGTCCACAAGGGAAGCTTACGAGGTCAGATGGAATATGTTCGCATCTTGGTGTCTGGAGCAGTCGCCAGTGGTGGTGGCTGTCCAGGCCCCGGTGGGCAGCATTCTTACCTTTCTACAGGGAAGGCTAAGTCAAGGTTTATCCTTCTCGACAGTGAAAGTGTATTTGGCTGCCATTTCGGCTTGCCACCTAGGTTTCGACGATGGCAAGACGGTGGGTCAGCATAACTTCGTGCGCCGGTTTATGAACGGCGCCAGAAGAGCTAGACCAGTCAACAGGCCACTGTTCCCAGTCTGGGATTTGACGGTGGTGCTGGATGCACTGTGCCGTCACCCGTTCGAGCCTTTTGAGTCTATGGATCTGAAGGTCATTAGTCTCAAAACGGTCCTTTTGGTGGCCCTGTCTACGGCTAAACGGGTCAGTGACTTGCATGCGCTCTCGGTGAGCCCGGAGTGCATGAGTTTTCTGAACAACGACAGGAGGGTTTTGCTTAAACCAAACCTGGCGTTCGTTACAAAGACCGGGGTGGTGGCCCCGGATCCGGTTGAATTGGTCGCTTTTCATCCACCTCCCTTCGCTTCGGCGGAGGACAGGCGGTTACATTGCCTCTGCCCGGTGAGAGCTTTGAAGCTCTATTGCCAGAGGACGGCGGCCAATCGCTCATCGACACAACTCTTTGTCTCTTTTGGCGTGGGGGTTCAGAGGAAGGCGGTCACCAAAGCGACGCTTTCTAGATGGATCCGAGATGCCATTAAGCTGGCTTATGTGAGCAGTGGTGTCCCAGTCCCGGGGGGTCTGAGGGCCCACTCTACTAGAGGCATGGCTACGTCCTGGGCTCTCTACAAGGGAGCTTCGATCCAGGAGATTTGTGCGGCTGCAAATTGGTCGTCACCATCGACTTTTGCGGCCTTTTACAGTCTGGACGTGGCGGCGTCATCAGTGGCGCACGCTGTCCTGGGTGTGGCTGCTGCCTCCAGGTCAGTGGAGGATAGGGAGTAGGCTTGGGGCTTTCTCCTTATCTTCAACTTCCTCTTTAGGTTTCCTTGGGACCAGCAGGGCTGTGTCTTGGGGAATGAGGGCCCTGCTCCTCAGTTTTATGAGGCGGACTGTGTCTGCCTGTTAGAGAATAAGGCAGACTCTAGAGTCTGTCAGGGCCTACTCTTATTATCTATCCCGCACCCCAGCCCGGTGGGCTGGGGGGGCGCCCAGGGGTCATGAGGTCGTGGACCTATGGCCTGGGGTTCTTAGGTCACGTCCTGGGGGACGTGACCTGGGGCTGAGGGGCGTGCGGGGTTGTCGGGGTTGTGTGGCTCATTACCTCAAGGGGGGTTTATGAATCCCATAGTGAGTAGTAAACGGAGAACCGTGGTAAAACTAGAGGTTACGAATGTAACCCCGGTTTTAGTAGGTTCGGAGTTTACTACTCACCAGACACCCCTTTCTGTGCGCATTTGGCATGCAGAGAGGAGAATGTTAAGAGGAAGAGCCTACGTCACGGGGGAGCTTTATACTCCCGGGTCCTTCCGGACTCGTGACATACCCTTAGCCAATCAGTATTGGCGCCGGGAGCGTGTGTGTTGCTCTGTCTCATCGCCTGAGGGCGCTGATATCCCATAGTGAGTAGTAAACTCCGAACCTACTAAAACCGGGGTTACATTCGTAACCTCTAGATACAGGCCACCAGCTCTCATGAACACAGTCAAAAACTGTTTGCCTCTGTCCCTGGCAACACCTGCGTCTGATTAGGGACAGGGTTAAATACCTTGTAACCCTGGCAACCTTGGCCTTGACCATGCCCTGCAGTGATGTCATAAAATAAGAAACAACATGGCTCATATGGCTCTTACAGAAGTAAAAGTACTGACAACTAGAAATACTCCAGTAAAGTAAAAATACCTCAAAAATATTTTTTGGTAAAACTTTTGTTAAAAAGGTTAAAGTACTGTATTCTGATAGTAATCATTGCTACAGAGCGTTTGTTCGGTCACAGGGGTCTCTCCAGCTCTTTATTAAACAGAATATAGGTACATTTTCAGGTAGGTGACAACATTTGAGGCAATCAGGGGAGAGCACTGAAAATGTTCTGTTTAATAAAGAGCTGGAGAGACATGGGAGACTCCTTTTACTGAACAAACACTCTATAGCAATGAGTACCATCAGAATATAGAGCTATTGAACACTTATTTTAACCAACGTAAATCACTTGCCCTACCTTTAGTACAATACTTGAGTAAATGTACTTAGTTACTGTACACCACTGGCCCACACCACATGAACCCATTTTTTTTTTTTTTTGTATATACATTTTTATTGATTTTTTCATAAGACAAGACACAACAGGACAAACAAACAAACACCAGACTGTAATGTGTAAGCATGAGTAATTACCCTATCTCAATGAGGTAATATATGGGCAGACAGAGTACAACAGACCACAATATACAATTGGACACATTAACAATCGAGCTTGTAAAAAAGAAAAGATAAAAACAGAGCAGTCACACCGAGTCGAGATGAGTCACGACAGGACCCCATATATATTCAAATGTTGCCAAACTGACCGGTTTGTTGCAACGAAGCCTCTCCAGGTGTATCAAAGATACAAATTCATTAAGCCATCTGGTAAAGCAAGGAGCGGTGGCAGTTTTCCACTGTTAAAATAATTCTCTTTGCTACCAGTGTGCCAAGCATAAGAGTCTGCTGGACAGAATACGGCAGATCAAGAGAGGCCTCTGAGCAACCAAACAATGCAGTTAGTGCATCAGGTTCGATGTCAAAACCATATACTCTGCTGTACCAAGCGAAAATGTTTTGCCAAAATAAAACAATCCTTGGGCAAGACCAGAAGGTGTGACCCAACGTGCCCTTGGAGATGTTACATCTGTCACAGGTATCGGAAACAGTTGGATACATTTTATTCATCTTGACCTTAGAGTAATGTAATCTGTGCATGACCTTGAACTGGACAAGCTGCAATCTGGCATTTACTGTGCTCGAGTGAATCCTCTTCAAACCCTCGCTCCAGATAATGACATGAACCCACTATTGGCTTGTGATTCATTATAATAGGTGAACATCTACAAGCCCACAAAGCCTTTTGAGCATAATTTGCAAGAGATTTGGTGTAAAGGGAAAGGAGGGAGAAGAAGACATCAGCTCAGGGGAAGCCATCACATTCACCCCGGTTAATGTGCTTAATTAGTGGTTAATCTCTATTACACAGTAAAATTGTCAGTGCTAATTTAATTGGAGTATTAATTACCATACAAGCGGCCCCATAGAAATTCACCTCAGCTGAACTTCATTTGTAGAGCCCTTTAATTACTGGCTGCATTATTTTAAATCAACACTACAATAATTACAGCAACATGTTTTCCCATACAATGAAACATGTATGACTATGACCTGCTGTTTCCATAAACTCAAACTCAACCACTTTCGATGAATTGCATACACAGGAACCCAATGGAAACAAGCCATAGTACTTTCTTGGGTTTATCCTTTTAGCAGCCTTTTGTTTGAAACTGTACCTCTGTGCTTTTTTGCAAACTCTTAATAAAGTATTCAATCAATCGATCGATCAAAATAGGCTACTAAAAGATCTTTCTGGATTGAGGATGCATAAAGTAAATTGTTTTATTTTATTTTATTTTAGTTCCCATGGATTCCACTGACATTCAGAGTGACAATTACAAGCTGGTACCACACAGAGGTTTGTTCTTGATCAGCACGATCCACAATCCGGAAGAAGTGGACCAGATCCAAGGCTGGAAGACACAAGAATCTGATGTATTTGTTGTCACATATCCAAAGTCAGGTATGGCTACTAGGCACGTTGTTATTGTTTTACTGTAGAGTGATATTTTGAATCACTATGAGTAATATCATGTGGGTGCAATTGTCAGTGTGGTTGGTAAAGTAAACAGTTGGTGGTGCTGAAAGTTAACACCACCCTGCATTGTGTCCTCTCTAGGCCTATCCACTTGCACTGCCATTACCAAATAATTGAGCTCTGAGAGTGAACTTAAGGACACTGTAATCTTGGCTCTTGCAGCTTAGAGAGGAAGAAACAACAACAGTGTAGCAACTAGTATTCTTGTGTATATCTTGTGAAAACGTCAATGCTCAACAAAGGGCCACACAGAAGACAGTTGACAAAGTAGCTGACAGTTATGGGCTACAATTACATCAGTCTGAGTTGAGAGTAGAGGTTGTCCTGCTGATGTGAAGTGGCTTCTCTAATTCACTGGTTCTCAAAGTGGGGCCTGCGTTGACTCTGGACATGATTAAACACTGTGGACCAACATCAGCAGATGACACGACACCCCAAATCTGACTGTGGAAACTTCACACTGGACTTCAAGCAACTTGGATTCGGTGCCTCTTCATTCTTCCTCCAGTCCCTGGGACCTTGATTTCCAAATGAAATGCTACATTTACTTTAATCTCAAACGTGAATTTCCGGTGCTCCTCATGTAAAAGGAGCCCAGAGGAGACATTAGAGCACTTCATGCATACAATTCCTTTTCCAACAGGACCTGAACCCTATAGAGAATATGGGGTATTGTCAAGATGAAGATGAGACACCGAACCCAACAATGTAGACGAGCTGAGGGCCACTTTCAAAGCAACCAGGACTTCCATAACACCACAGCAGTGCCACAGGTTGATTGCCTCCATGCCACGCTGTATGGATGCAGTAATTCGTTCAAAATGGGCCCCAACCCCAATAATCATAATTGCCCTCTATAACAAAAATTTTAAACTTAAATATTTTATTTATTTTAGAAATAGTCCCTCAAGTGGGACAATGCCCGTCGCAAGTTGATGTCATTTGTCCATGTGTGGTCTAGCCCTATGGAATGCATGTGCAAATAAAAAACAACTTAATACTTCCTAAGGTTAATATGAGCATCAAATCAAATTATCAGTATTTTAATTGTTTTATTCGCACATGCATTCCATACATTCCATAGGGCTGGACCACATATGGACACATTACATCATCAGCTTGCGACAGGCACTTTCTCTCTTTAAAAAAGGGGGCTTTTATGGCTTTATTTGACAGGACAGTAGGCTGACAGGAAATGGGTAGAGAGATGGGGGGTGACACACAGCAAAGGTCGTCGGGATCGGGAGTCGAACCCGCGACACGCTGTTAAGCTGGATTACCAGCGTATGTGGTATGCGCCTGGACCAGTAGGCCAGCGGGCGCCTGGCATCGCACTTCTTGAGCAAATCATCAACTGTTTCTAAAATAAATAAAATATTTAAGGTGTTTTTCCATTTAAATTTTTGGTTATAGAGGGCAATTATATGTAATGTTCAAATATTTTGAGATTTATTTTCATGAGCTGTATGCTGTAATCAAGATTAAAAAAATGGCTTGAAATATTTACCTTTTTGTAATGATGAATCTAGAATATAAGAAAGTGTCACTTTTTAAATTACATAACCTAAAATGAACTTTTCTACGATATTAAAAGTTTTGGGAATACACCTGTACACATTCATTTGGTTGTCCTTGACATGAAAATGTTTGAGAACCACTGCTCTAATTGACAGGAACTATCTGGATGCAGCAGATTCTCCTCCTCATAGAGGCCAAGGGTGACATCACTGCCATCAGTTCTAAGCCAAACAATGAGCAGGTCCCGTGGATCGAGCTCAGTGGCCAGGGGAAGGAATTCCTCGCAGCTCCTCCGCCTAGGCTACGGGTCTCCCATCTGCAGTACAGGTTCATGCCCCTTGCTCTTAGCCAGAGGAAAGGCAAGGTCAGTTCATTGTATTTTATTATAGCCATGGCACGCTGTCTTCCAAATGCTGTTGGTTAATTAAAGTAAAGCCAAGTCAGTTGACTAGTTAAGCCCTATGTTAAAGCCAAGTCAGTTGACCAATTAAGCCCTATGTTAAACTTTGTCGCAAGACAGTGTCATACAAAATTAGCCGATCTACAGTCTCTCAACACGTCACATCGCAATGCGTTGTGAGCTTGTAGAGCTATTCCTGCTATTGCCCATTATGGGGACACCGGGTTGTAAGAGGATAAAATAACCTTTTTTCAGCCTCATCTCCATTTACGGGTCCTCACTAATGCTCAGGACAATACTATTTCATCATGCTCACTCTGTGTCAGAGGCAGGCTGAGGATAGCTCACAAATGTACCTGCTGACGCCATCAGCGGACAGGTATTTGAAGCTAATGGAAACTACTTTATCTTTCTGGAACCTCAACTTGCTAAAATAGTTGTCATGGTTGCATAAAAAAGGACTGATATGGAGATGTGGTTGAACAAATATTAAGTGTTCCTTTAAATTATGTCAGTTTCAAAGTGTTGAGAGCAAATTATCAATAAATTCAAACTCTGCTTCTTGAAGGTGATCTATGTAACAAGAAACCCCAAGGATGTCCTTGTGTCCTATTACCACTTCCACAAATTTGCAGCCATGCTGGAGACACCAAAGGACTTCAACTGCTTCTTTGAAAAATTCATGAAAGGAGAGAGTAAGCACAAGTACAGCGTTGTCCTTGCACTGCAGCTCATTATGATTACAGAATATCATGTGATAATGGCATTTTACTTTGTTTATTGCAGTGTATGGGAACTGCTGGTTTGAGCACGTAAAGACTTGGTACTCACACAAAGATGACATCAACATCCTCTTCATCGCTTATGAAGAAATGATTCAGGTAGGGACTCAGTGATCGCAAATTCACAATCTGTTAGAATTTCTATTAGAATGTTATATGCTGTGCATATGGGGAAATTATCTTAAATCACAAGAAATTGTCATTTTTGTATAAATTAGTGACGACCTCATTGTGTTTGTGGTTGTTTGCCCATGTGTTTTTACCCAGGACTTGGAGTCGGCGGTGAAGAGGATGTGTTTGTTCTTGGATAAGGAGTTAACTGAAGAGCAGCTGGTCAACGTGGTTAAGCACAGCACCTTCAGGAACATGAGGCTCATCCCACAGGCCAACTATGAGTTAGTGTCAGACGATTTGCTGAACCAGAGCAAAGGATCGTTCATGAGGAAAGGTGAAGTATTGCCGAAGGGTCACATTCATGTGTGGCTTAATTTCCTTCACGTTAATTTGAACAAACTGCCCAACACAGCTAGGCCTAGCCTGGGATCCAGCCTGATTCACTACGTTCTGCTGATTTTGTTTTTCTCAGTTTGCTTATCAGTCTGGACAGCCTCCTATTTGAGTCGTATTTTAATGACGGAGGCAAGTAGGAAGTGACTCGAGTTTTACATTGGACAACACTGGTACCGCCCCCCCCCCCCCTACAGACCAATCAGAAGCCGTGAGTCGTTTTCACTCGTTTGTGCACGGAGATAGGAGGCTTTCCAGACTGTATAGCGAGTGAGAAACAAAATCCGCCCAACGTAGCGAAGCAGTCTGGATCCCAGGCTAAACAAGGCCTACTTAACATTGGATTTAGACATGAACCGATATTTTCTTCTATCCCTTCTATCTCCAATCAAACACCAGGAACCATTGGTGATTGGAAAACTCATTTCACTGTTGCCCAAAATGAGCGTTTTGATAAGGTCTTCCGGGAGAAGATGAAGGACGTTCCCATTACCTTCACCTGGGATATCAATTACATTGTTAATGTGTGATGTCATCAGGCTGATGCTGAGGGCAATATATGCATCTTTGTCATTTTTACAGCTTTATGGACAGACACTGCACAAAATCATTTATCTTGAGCAAATCAACTGTACTACAAGGACTGTCAATCATGTGCTTTAACATTTTATATAGAGTTGGGATATAAAGTGATCCATTTTTTTAATATATAAAAATAAAACACGAAATACCCTTGTTTTTAGGTAAATAAGCATTTTTCTGTGTCTATGCCATGCAACATTTATGAACACTGTACTCTCATTTGTGGTATGGGGGTGATTGGGAATTAATGTTTTTGTAAATATTGTTTACAAGGTTGTCAATCAGGACAAGCCTAAATAATTGCAGTGAAATTAAATTAAGCATCGCGTTAGTTCATGTAGGGCACGGAAGTCTCATACGGTCAGCTGTAATCAGCTGTCAGTCTGCTGATACTGTAGGTCTGTCACAATTATTACATAATCGTGTAATCGCAATTATTTGAGACAATCGCAATTATTTTTGCATAATCATTTCCATGTTTAAAATCTTTCATACATTTTCAAATATGAAAAAAGCAGAAATAGCTGATCTACAAGCTTACTTTTTGATTACGAAGCCTAAAAGGCAAACGGAAATATGTTTTTTATTCATACGTTCCAATGTTCAACACCAAACACACAATTAATCGTCAACTTAAATTTGTAAAGGCGGCCCGTTTAAATACGGCTTCCTCCTACACTGGATCTCTGCTTTTCAATTGTTGCCAAAACGCTCCTGCTGGCAAAACTTGCCTCCACCACCCAAGCCTCCACCTTATAGTTCAGAGTCTTGCATTACAAGCGTTTACACTGAATGTGGAACTGAAATCCATGTGTGCATGGCCCTTAAGTAAACTGGAATTTAATGTTTGCATGGCTCTAAACTGAATTCAATGTTCTATGGCTTTAATTTTAAAATGCATTCAAGTTGTGCACGACTTAAGTTATTCTGATTAAATGTCTTGCTATGGGCCCCCTCTTGTATACCTGTGGGAGGTTTTGCATCGAGTTCCCTGATTTTGCTTAGCATGCTGTTTGGCAAACTTTAGGGAACATCTTAAAGAGCGGAGCCAAGTTTATGCCAAGTTTAACTGTATACCATTTGTTGCAATAAATGGCTAAATCTACTTTGACGTGAGTGTTCCTGACTGAAAATAATATAAAAAAAATAATAAGGCTTACAAGTAATAAATCAAAGCCGTACCAGTAGCATATAGCCGCACACAATTAACTATCCAGAGTGGATATAGTGGTGTGATGTTGGTTTCTAGATAATTCATTGCTGCCCTCTGTAGGACTGCTAAGGATTCTGCTCAGTCATGTCGTGCACACCATGTGAAATCAACAACAGAGCCAAGTTGAACATAAATCTGTTGGATTTAATTGCTTCAGGGTAGAAATTAACCACCAAGGGTATACAAATTCCCTTAGACTAACTTTGTGAAGAATCACAGCTCACCATTGTTTAGAGTCCATCCTAAGAAAATAAATGTGGGGGTAATTTTTCCTTTAGATGCGATCCGTCTGACGGTGATACTCCCAACGCAGAGAGATGAGCAGGTTACTGTATGTCCTGTCAGAATACAGCAGTTCTCTGCTGTTTCTGGTTTAGTCCTCATCGCTACCCATTGCTAACGGGTCAAAGTCGGGGTCATCCTCATCCAAGTCCAGATCATCAATGTCCTGGAAAAGCGACTCATCCACTTCAACGTTGTTTCCGGCTGGGGCAGAGCGGAAAGCACAACTTTATTACAATAATCAGGGCTTGAGAACAAAATAATGTTCTATGCATGTGCCTGCCTGCTTTTGCTTTCCAGCCATGTTCCTCAACCACTTCAAAATGATGAACTGTAAAAAATTATTCCGTGACACTTCTTGATCTATAAAAAGGTGAATAGTACTGTACATCGTTTGTCATTTATGAAGAAATGTCAACATCTGCACTTAAGATCCACAGGTTGGTGTAAATATTATAATGGACATTTCCTGGCGTCAACAAAGTTAAATCAGCCAGCTGATGGGATCATATGTAGTATAGTGCCCTTTTATGACACACAAAATGTCTTCAATGGTACAGATGAAAAATGTATGTACATTTGTATGGCAAAAGCTACAGCATGGCAAGGATATATACATGAAACTTTAGAAGAACAATTATCATTATGACACACACACACACACACACACACACACACACACACACACACACACACACACACACACACACACACACACACACACACACACACACACACACACACACACACACACACAGAGATCTTACTATCTTCAAGGAACTGGATATCGGATGTGTCAAGGTTATGGTCCGTCTCAAAGAGTTGTTTCCCTGTTGAATAAAACGTGTTCAGCTTACAAGTTTAAGATCACATGACTAAATTCTAGTTTATGACAAAGGTATAGAGATGAGATATCAAACCCTTGGCCGGGGTGTTTACCAGTGAGTTTGCCTTGCTTTGCCATCTCCTCTTCTATCTGTTTTTTCCTCTTCAACTGAAACATCTCAAGCTCAAACTTTGCTTTCCATGCCAGGAAGTTCTCAATTGTGACCACTGTGCCTTGGAAAAGCACCTATACGAAAACATTGGAAAAAAGTTTGAGAACAACTGCCACCTCAATATCTGACTGTTTATTGAACTCAAGACAAGAGAGTAAAAAAAATGCACAGGTATCCAGTTGAATGCCCAGCCCAACAGGATGATAACGTAACCACTTGAACCCCAGCATCCATATTCTGGGGGGGAACATTACCCAAAAATAGCTGATCTACAAGCTCACGCAACACCTTGTAGATCAGATATTTTTGGTGAGATTTAGTGTTAGATGGAAAAAAGGTCCAAGTACAGAGCCAACTCATGTCCACTTTATAAAGTCTAGACTCTAGAGGGTTTAAGTGGTTAAGTACATTTCTCTTTCCTTGCACATACCTTTTCTGCTTCCTCTGCCTCCCTCTCTTTCCGCTGCGTCTCTTCCTCCCGTCTGTTTTTCTTCTGATCAACTATTTCATTCAGTTTCTCCTGAACCGCTGACACTAGGGTGAAAATCATCACCATGCCCAGGTTTTCCTCCGCCTAACGGAGATAAACAAAGTGAAAATGTCTGCATAGGAAAGGAACTGGAGATATGGGAACAAATTGAATGAAACTGGGAGGGAGAGAGACAGATGGAAACAGAAATAGGCCTACCTGTTGCTGTAGGAATGTGAGAATTTCCTCCATTTCAGAATCCTCCAGATTTTCCTGCGTATCGATCTCCCACAGCGGAGGCTCGTCTGGGTATTTCTCTACATAGGTGAATTTTAAGGTCGCCTCCACCACTGGACGGAGAAAACCGATTGGGTTAGCAAACCTGTTCAGTCTCCATGTAAAAAATAACGTCATTCCAGGATGATTACTTGCTTAGAAAGTCACTCTGCAAAATTAAATGCTTTGTCATGTTTGTCTATGTTATGATTTGCCCGACCAGAATCTAGCCTGGGTATTTCCTGTAGGTTTGAAGAAATCCTGCCATAGCACTTTAGTTTCACCCCCCATCATGTTTACTGCTTCCATCCACGTCTTTCACTGCAGGACAAAACTGCCAGCCTGTCAGGTGAACACAACCCAAAGCTCCTTCTCCTATACAATCACTGCTACAATTCATTATGAACAGATGAAGAATTAGAGAAGCTAGCTACTGCTATTATCGGTAAAGATTCAACATTTGTATTGTTACAAATTGGTTTCATGAGCGTAACATTATTGTGTTTCTGCTCCAGTTGACATTAGGATAAGGATAATTCCTTTCCTTTTTCCTTTTCCTTTAACAGGTCCGTTCATGAAAGTCCTTGCGGTCTTGTTTCCAATGAGGGCCTGTGAGCAATTAGGGGTTAAGAGTCTTGCTCAGGGACAAATTTCATTTAATCGACACATTTGCCGCAACAAGACAGAATTACAATAAAACAACAATTGTAAATGAATATAACTAATACAATTGCACACGGTGCAACATAGTGCCTTTGTCAGGTAACTGCAATTGAGCAAATGACTTACTTTCATGGTTTTCCCCTGCATCTGAGGTTACAGTGACAGTAAAGCTGGTGGGCTTCTCTGATAGTACTGTGAAAACAGAAATGTGTCATTCAAGCATGAATCTACCTGTGTTATACACATGTTTTACTAGGTACACAATATTCAACATGTCATATTCAGGGGTCTTCAACAGGGCGTCCTCAGAGTTACTACAGGGGGCCCGCCAAATATTTGTGTGGTAGGATTTTTTACACATTAACCACTTGAACCCCAGCATCCCTATTCTGAGGAGAACTTTAGCCAAAAATAGCAGATCTACAAGCTCACAACAACTCGCAACACGAGGCGTTGTGAACTTGTAGGTCTGCTATTTTTGGCAAAGAGGTTTGGTGTAGGGGGAAAAAAGAGCAGACTAAGTACAGTGTGAAAGGTCAAGTTTACTAAGTATTGACTGTTTAAGAGGTTAAATGTCTGAAAATACACATTAACATCAATCCAACACTGATGACAGTGCTGTCAAACAAGTCTATGAAGCTATCTATGAAAAAGTTTAATCTGCAACACAATTTGATACTGGTGGGGGGGGGGGGTCCCTGCTCCATCTCTCTCTCAGCTAAGGGGTCCTCTTTGGCCTGAAAAAGACCCCTGTCATATATGATATATGACAGAGAACTTCAACGTTTTTCAGGCCAAATAGGAAAATTGTGTTGCAGATTAAACTTTTTCATAGATGGCTTCATAGACTTGTTTGACAGCACTATCAGTGTTTGATTGATGTTAATGTGTATTTTCAGACATTTAACCACTTACACCCCCTACACCAAACCTCTTTGCCAAAAATAGCAGATCTACAAGCTCTGGTTTGGTGGGGTATGTTTAACCATAACCATCCATCTGACCACACAAAACACTGGAATATTATTATAACCCCATTAGATCAGTCACACACACACAACTAGACCAAATATATAAGATGTTGGACATCAATCAACCAATTTGCTTAAAATGTGTGTCTGCTAAGGTTAGCCTACTAGCTTGCTAACCGGGTTTTCAGTGTCATGCCAACATGCTTTACCTGTAAAAGAATCTTCGTAGATAGACTCTATAGCCTCCAGCTCATTTCTCTGCTCTTCCGCGTAATCTGTCATTTTTTATTTATTCAAGCGTCAATTATCTAACGTTATTATGAGTTATTAAAACCATCACAGCTGTGTGTGGACGTGTGTGTGTGTAGTGTATGTGTGCGTGCTCCTCCTCCACACAGTGGCTGGCCCACTGCGATCGACTACATCGTCAATCTGTAGTTTACGTCTGATCAGCCTTAGCCATGGATCACACGACGCCGGTCATCTGTCATGACCGTCACGGATGAACTTCAACATTGTGTTTGCACTTTCTTCACATTTAGCCCGTACATCTACATAAACGCTCAAATTTCAAATATAAAGTGTAACCCCATGTCCAAGAATGTTACAATTATGTACGGGCCCTCAAAAGTACCTGTATCTTCCGTATTGTTCAATAAAAAGCATTTTAATCCGATTGGTGGCCATTTTTTTTTATAGCGTATCCAACTGATAGGGTCACATAGCAAAAATACGGAGAAAATGGCCACTGATTGCATTAAAATGCTTTTTATTGAACTATATGGAAAATACGGGTACTTTTGAGGGCCCGTACGTAAGTGCAACATCCGTGGCCATGGGTTAAGTTCTTTATATTTAAAATCTGAACGTGTATGTAGATGTACGGGTGAAAAATTGAAAAACGGCAAACACCAGGTTGAAGTTCATCCATGACTGTCATGATATGAGGGCTAGATCAGTCTGGGGTTTTAATGTAGTTGAATCTATACTTCATTTTATGTTTTGTGGAGAGAGAAAAAAAACTAAAAAATGTAAACCACCCGTTTTGTTTTGCTCACGTCGTGTCATATTGCCATAATATTATAACTCTATGCATTTTGCACAGATGCACACCACAGATTTGAAATCTATTACTCTGGCCTACGCTCCATCGCAAGCATGGCTAAAATAACAGATCTACAAGCTAGGCACAGTGACGCGTTGACAGCTTGTAGATCTGTTCTTTTTTTTTGTACCAAAGATACTTAAAATACCAGGATAGACACTCCTACGCCTCGCCACTTGGGCGTGGTTGCCTCTCCCCGCTACATTAGTGTGCGTTCGAAAATACAGCACTGAGCGCACTGGCCTATACAAACTAATAGGCGAGTGTGCTCCGGTGTGTAATTTTCGAACGCGCCCTTAGTGAGATCCAAGTTGTGTACTTCTGGTCTGCTAAAGGGGCGGGCACCTACGTCACACAGATACAGGAAGTTAAGCGAAGTTTGGGAGTCTTGCTTTCCCATAGAGTTGTGCTTTTCCTTGTGTCTTGTGTCTTGTGTCTTTGGCTGTAATAATCTGTTAATAATAAGAGCAATAATCAAGGGCTGACCGGTATATAATAATCATAATAATAATATTAATAATAATAATAGCTCAGATTTATACAGCGCTTTTCTAAGTACCCATAGTCACTTTACACGATATATTATAATTCTATGGCTTCACATAAAGAAAAAGAAGGAACCAACTTTATTAAGAAAAAACAAAAACAATACAAAGATATTAAAGTGCTAGATTAAAATTGATAAAAGGTTAAGCATGGGTTACTTGGAGAGACATCTTAACACACACCTCGCTGAGAAAAGCTATGCTGAACTTGAAGAGGTGAGTTTTGAGTGAGGTTTTGAAGTAGGGGAGGGAGGGGGCATTTTTTATATGGTTGGGGAGTCCAGAGGGAGGGGGAAGACGTTAAGCCCTATCCAGTGGTGGAAAGTAACTAAGTACATTTACTCAAGTAGCCTACTGTACTTAAAGGTAGGGTAAGTGATTTTCTTTGGTTAAAATAAGTGTTAAATAGCTCTATATTCTGATAGTACTCATTGCTATAGAGTGTTTGTTCAGTATTAGGAGTCTCCTTGTCTCTCCAGCTCTTTATAAAACAGAAAATGCATTTTCGTTTCAGTTTCAGTTTCATTTCCAATTTTATCCAATCAGGATAGAGAACTCAATCAGGATATAGATTAAACAAGTGAAATTGGAAGTGATGACACTAAGAAATTAGCAGGCAAAATTGAAACTGGAACACTATAAAGATGAAGCTTAAAAATTGGTACTTTCTCCTGATTGGCTGAGATTTTGACACCTACCGAAAAATGTATTTTCTGTTTATTAAAGAGCTGGAGAGACGGGGAGGCCCCTGTTACTGAACAAACACTCTATAGCAATGATTACTATCAGAATATAGTGCTTTAAATTTTTAACAAAATACTTTTTGTTTTAACCAAAAAATATCACTTACCCTACCTTTAAGTACAATTCTGAGGTATTTCTAATTGTCTGTTTTACTTCTACTCCACTACATCTCAAAGGCAAATAGGCTATTGTACTTTTACTCCACTACAATTATTTGACAACTGTACTTTACTAGTTTCTTTGTAGATTGAGATTATTGCAAAACATACATTAACCACTTCAGCCCTACGTATAATTCAGATATTAGAAAATAGCCGATCTAAAAGCTCACAACGCGTCGCATTGCAACGCGTTGTGAGCTTGTAGATCGGCTATTTTCAAAAGATTTTTTATACATTTTGTAAAGCTGTGAAATGTGACATTCTGCATAATAGTACTTTAGAGTACTAGAGTACTTTTACTTTTGGTACTTTAGGTATACTTTGATGCCAATACTTTTGTACTTTTACTCAAGTAAATGTTGAATACCAGACTTCTACTTAACAGAGTATTTCTACATTGCAGTATTGATACTTTGACTTAAGTAAAACATTTGAGTACTTTCCACCACTGGCCCTATCCACGCCCCCAGGTCAAAGAGGTTGGCTTCACTGGACCTGAGGGAACGAGAGGGGACATAAATAATGTTGGAGAAGAGGTAGGGGAGCCAAATTATTGAGTCCAACTCTATGGAGCTGACAGAAAGTGGAAAAACAGGAAGGAACTTGGCTTTGTAAACTTCTCACATAATAACCATTAACCACACAACCGTAACCCAACAAACACCCAGTGAAGAGTGTTTTTGATATAGAGTTTTGGCATGGATGGTTGTGAGAGGGACATGCGCGCACGCACACAAACCCTAAGCCTGTATGTGTATATGTGTCTGTGTGTGTTTATATATAGCCTATATCAGCTAGATAACTTGACATTGTCATATTACATTTTCCAATGTAATTTATCTATACGTGCAGACTACAAATAGGCCTACAGTGTTTAGTCTCTGAATGGATACAATTGCTATCCCAACCTGAAAATGTTGCTATTTTCGGTTTTACAAAGAGATGGAGAGACTCCTCTTACTTAACAAACACTCTATAGAAATGATTACTAGCAGAACATTAACATTGAAGTCAATGAGACCACCAGGGTGCAAATCAAGTTTTGCACCCAGGTGCCCCCCAAAGGGACGGGCCTACCTCCGCTACCCAGGACTCTTGACCCTGATTGTGACATTCGGTAGGTGGTTTGAAGACACCACTTTTGGTGTA